>NC_056625.2:25578700-25641200 GCF_002870075.4 Lactuca sativa | reverse complement strand
TTTCGTCATTTCACACCACAGGGACCATTTATGATCTTTTCATTTATTTTTTAAAAATAGAAAAAACTAAATATAATTATTTAATATATAATCTCTCTCTCTCTCTCTCTCTCTCTCTCTCTCTCTCTCTCTCTCCTTCTTTCTCCCTCTCTCTACTGGTTTAATCAGTTTCATCTAATTCCATCGTTCATCCTTATTCCGAATCTTATGCTTAACTCCTCTATTGTGAAACTCGAATTCCATCCCTTTGCCTTCTAGGAGCTTGTATCGTTGTAGGTATTAAGCGCCAGGACCTGTTAGGGATTTTAGTTGAAAACGATGTCATTAGTGACAGTGAGGATAAAGGCTAGGGTTCCGACAACTTAAGGCGATGCATAAAAACAATGGATCTCATCTAAATTTGAAGATGATAGCCGATAGATCGCCCCTAATTCTCATTTATTGAAGATCGTTTCTACCATCGAAGGAACTCAACCATTGAAGATCGAAACAAAAATCTCATCTGTTGCATTAGTCAATCACCCCCTTTCGATTTCGATCTCGATCAATAACGATCAGGCTCATTTTTTATTTCTAAATATGAAGATGCTCTGGCCTCGTTTTGTGGTTTCTTCTTACAACCTCGTGTCTGGCTCCCCATCTAGGTTCCATACATTTTTGAGGTTTGAAAAGGGTTGTTCATAATGCGGGCAAATCAAAATAAAGATGGGGATTACCGAAGCAGAGAGGGGAGTAGGGGTGGAGAGGGCTATTTACCTAGATTTAGACCTGCAAGACGAGAAAGATACGAGAGGAATAGAGAGAAAATGGCAGTGAGGGTGGGTGTGGGGTTAAACCCTTCTGAGATCATCCCTTTCTCGAATAACTACGATCAAGCCTTCCAAAAGATATGATAACAAATTGATTTTTGATTCATTTGTTTCTACTCCTAATCTGGTTAATGCAAACATGTTGATTGGTGTTGAGATGTCTTTCCTCTGATTTCTGGCTTTTGAATCCGTAAGAGAGAGGGTGTGTATTTGTTTTGAATTTGGTTTGAATCTTTATTAAAAAATCATCTTTGTATGGATGTGTATGAATCTGGAAAAGAGATAGGACATGCACTTGTATTGAATTTGGTTTGAATCGTTATACCACCACCACCCGTTAACACCAGTAACACCACCTTCTGATGAAGATTCGATTGTGTTTTCCGGAGAGAGGGGGAGAGAGAGAGAGATATAGATTTTATATATTAAATAATTATATTTAGTTTTTTCTTTTTTTAAAAAAATAACTGAAAAGGACATAAATGGTCCCCGTGGTGTGAAATGACGAAAATGTCCCTCAATTAACGGACAAAAGTTAACGGAGTTAGTAATAAGGACCAATCGTCAAAAGTTTTGAAAACACAAGGACCATCTATGAGATTTTTAAACCACGGGGACTAAACTTCAGATTTTGGGTAACCACATGGACCATTTATGATGTTTTTTCTAAATATATTGATTCGAACATTGTAAAAGAATGTGTTTATGATTATCTTGAAAAAAAACATTAAATTTTAACATTAAATTTTGACAGAATACTATAAACACATATTATCAAGATTAATAATTTTTAATGAATACAAATTTTATATGAAAATAATTTTAATATCTTAAAATCAGTAATTACTTTCATTCTTAACAAATATGAATAGGAACATATATAAATGACCTTCATTCTGAAAGAATACAAATAATAATGGTTAATAATTACATTTATTTTTTAATAATAAAACTGAAAATGGTTAAAAATCAAATAAAAACATTGAAATCTAAGTAAAACACTAATACATTATGATAGAATATTGTTGCTAATCATTCTGACAGAAAAAATGCTAATCCATTCTATTGTTGTCTTACTTTCCATTCTTCACGAGGCTTCAAACCGGGTTTCCATTCTTCACCAAAAATCTTCTTCTTTACTAGATGTTATTTCTTTTAGAATTTATAGGTTCGTGAGAATTTATAACCTTCTTAAACCTTGCTTCATTATTGTACACACACAAAAAAAAACATTATATTTGCTTACGCATGAGAATTTCTAGCCGGAAGCATAAGAATTTTGTTGAGATATTTAGTATGCAAACCAAAATAAAACAATGTAGTGTTAAATTTTAATAATCATTGTTCGAAGATCAACATACTTTTAGAGATTGATGTTATGTATATTCTAATAGAACGTGCAACTAACATATTTGTTAAAAACATAAAAGTAACAAATTTTTTAGCCATTAATTTTCACAAAAGTGACATGCTTAAACACATTTTTTATGCAATTTCAGATCACATAGCTTGTTATTATTTATCATCTTCTGGTTGGGGTTTTTCAACAACTAATAAATTGAAATTAAAAGTGAATTGATTTTTAATATCTTTAGCAATGATAGAATTATAATTCAAATGATGACTGAAGATAGTATATTCTGATTCGAAAAGAATACCAACAAATGCAGTACAAAAAAAGGACCAATTTTTAAGGCTAAAAATTAATAGTTCATGTAGAAATTAAACTCGAAAGCATATCAATTCAAACTTCAAAGACACTCATTTAAACTTTAAACTTACATATTTTGTAGATGAGGGAGCTTGGATGTCATCAAGTAAGAATCCTCTTAAACCTTAGTTGTCAAGACCTCTGATATCACAAAAAAAATGGTGTTAGAATTATACATAATATATAGAGAATATAATTAGAAATATATAGAAAAATGAAAAAAAAACAACATACTTTTACATTACTTTGTACAAAGAAATCACTAGAAAAATTTATCTTAGATTTAAGCCATTGAGTTCAATCACACGGTAGTCCATCTTCTTGTTTATTTTCCCGTCAAGAAAAAGCAACAAAAACACTAATTTCTTCCTTCTTCATTTCCTATGAATCATCAAGCCCAAACACTCTATTGATTTGTATAAAAAAACAAAAACAATACGAGACTATTGAAGCAGCCCCGTCCACTTACCTGGAACCTTCGATGGTCGCTCTTCTGCTTCTGTGCTTCTCCTCTTCTTGAAGATGGATCTAAAGCCACCAAACACCCCCGTCACTAGCGCCAGTCGCTGCTACCGTGCCCTTCGTTTTCCCCATCAACACCACAACCAATCATCCCTCGTTCTTTCTTTCGATCAATAACAACAAAGTACCCATACAACCAGTCAACCAACAGACTAAAACTCACCATCACTGCCTTTGATTTTCGAGTGGCTTCACCCCAAACACCCTCTCGAACTGTTAACCATCCACTCCAATCTCATCACTCAAGAACCACCACAGCCGAACACCACCATCATCAGCAAATCCCAAGTTCTTTATTCAAACAAAATCGCATAACCACACCTCAACACTTCAGCCGCTATCTTCTAGTCACCATAAGAAAACCAACATCAACTCTCATACCCAACACCACCACCAAATTAGAATCGAGTAATCAAAAGAAAGGTAGGATTTGTAGCGTTTTAAACAGAATGGAAAAAGGGGTAGTAGAATTCTTGATCAATTTTTGTAGTCGATTCCAATTTTGCAGATGATTGTGGTCGGTGGCCAAGATTTGGATTTTAGAGAAAGAGGGGAACGGTTGTAGATATAAATGGGGAGAAATTAGGTCAAAAGTCAATCTACCATACCATGATTATAGGGAGTATTTATGGAAGTTATTAATCAAATGACTAAATTACCTTTATTTATTTATTTAATTTTGATTAGTCCACAATCATTCTTACATCCATACAATAATTAGTTAGAATAATTGAACCTCTCTCTGTCTCTCTCTTTCTCTTTCTTTCTTTCTTTCTTTCTTTCTCTCTCTTTCTCTGTCTTTCTCTCTCTCTCTTTCTCTCTCTCTTCTATATATATATATATATATATATATATATATATATATATATATATATGTGTGTGTGTGTGTGTGTGTGTTTATCTAATGAAGAAAATTCATGGGAAAAATAATCCTTTAGCATGGTATCAGGATAATCTAACCCTAATAGTTGATTCTCTATTGTTGATCCCTCATCAATCGTCTTCCTTCTTCTTTTTCCCACTTCTTATTTTTTTCCCTTTTCTTCATATATGTCTTCACCCATCATGCCAGGAAAACAACGTAACCCCCCAAAACCTACACACTAGGTGTATGGTATAGCCAATATCAAAACATATGTACCTTTGATTAAAAATCTTACAACAATAAATTATGAACCATGGAGAACCCTCTTCAAAGCTCACTATATGGCATATAGTGGTTTGGACCACATAGACAACACATATGATTCCCCCAATCAACATCCTACAGATTCTGAATGGTTAGAAATTGACTCCATGGTAACACTTTGGTTTTTGGTTCCATCTCCCAATTTCTCATCACTTATGCTCACTTCGATCAAGCCAATGTTAGAAGGGTATGGCTTAATATTCATCCTATCTTTTATGATGATCAAGAAGTCGTTACTATGCAATATGAAACATAACTCAGAAACATTCAAATGAGTGATCTCACTATTCACGTCTACTGTGACAAAGTCAAGAAGCTTGCTGACCTTCTTGAAGGCATTGGGGAAAAAGTCAAAGACATGAACATTCTCACATATGCCCTCAATAGTCTTCACCAAAACTTGAAGAGTGTAGCCAACATTATCCGCCACAGCAAGCCGATTTCCACGTTCCAGAAGATGCGTACTACCCTCTCTGTTGAAGAAACCCATCTGGCAACCACTTCGGCTCCCTTTCACGCAAGTCATTCGCCATCTCCTTCTCTTATTCATGTCGGATCTAGTTCTTCAAATCGAGGAAGAAGCACCAATACTTACCATAGGAGAAATCAATATCACAGAGGAGGGAATCACGCCTCCAACAATCGTCTCCGCTTTAACAGAAATCCCAATGGATTTGCAAATCAAGGCTTTGATGATTCTTTATTCCCCCACCGCCGATGCTATCTGCCCAATCATGGGGCTTTTCTCCTCCTACATCACACACAACCCAATGGAATGGTCAAATCCTCCACAATTAGGCCAAGGTGGAACATGCTCAAATCTAGTCATAATGGACTGCTTGGTAGAAGGCCCACTACTCACCATCAAACAAATGGCTATACTTCTCAAGCCCATTAGATTACCAACTCATCATCTACAGCCCAACAACCTCCTTGGACTTGGATCGGTGACATTGATCAACCTACATCTCTTCCTTCCATGTTCAATACGATGACCCTCTCGGACCCGAAACAAGGAGGATGGGTTATGGACACCGGGGCAACTGACCATGTTCACAACAAATCATGTATAATTAATTCTTTTTGTAATAATCATAATATGCCTCGTTCTATTTTTGTTGGTAATAGATGATATTGCTATATTTATACACATTTTAGGCAATATTTTAATACATTTTAAGTAATATTTTGGTTAATTGAAAAGATATGTGATACTTATAGAATTAATTTACATTTTGCAGCCAATAAAGACACTCTTGAAGAATAAGAACCAAAAGTGACAAGCATTGGAACTTTGTAGGATTGGAGCTTAGGAGAATAAGATTTCAGCTGAAAACCAAGCTCACGACATGAGGAGGAAATTCTAGAAGATTAGTACGCGGAAAGCCAAAATCGTTGCTTGATACGGATAAATACCAATTTGACGACGTAAGACTCCAATCTCACAACTTGAGCCACGTAAAATCAGAATCTATATAAATCCCTTCACATTTACGGTTTGAAGAGCTTTTGGAGAGAGGATATTCTCAGATACTCGAGATTTGAGGTCAGAGATAGTGCGAAAATCATTCTTTTGGAGGAAGGATAGTTAGAAGATTAAGGAATTAAAGATCAAATCATTACATTCGGTTTGCATACTTGACTCTTGTCAATTCCGATTGAATTTGTGTGTTTAAGTTCCGTTATGAGTAGCTAAACTCGTTTACTTTCGTTTTGCTAGATGAAACCTTTAATCTATGATTTAGTTTACTATTTATTGGATTTTATAAAGTTGGATTTATGCTTGTATTTGATTATAATTACCTAGCATGTTAAAGTTTGTGACTTTGTTGCTTAAATTCAAGTTTAGTGTAGCATAGTGACCATTAAATTACATGAACTTGTCTACCTAGTAATTTAGTGACTATTAAATTGCTAGAGCTAGGAGTGACCACATATAGCTTAAGTAATAAAATTAACAAACTTAGTTGTGATAGAGAACATAATTGTTACCATAATTGTGTTTGATTAATTGCTTAGATAAATCTAACATAGCTCAATTACAGTTAATAACTAGTTCTGTATTTGCTTGTGTATGACCATACATAGTGTACACGAATTGGTGAAAATATTATTAGATTGGACCAAGATTGCTAATTATATATAAATTGGCAACCAACTTTATTAATCCATAAATAGTAACTAACCATATGAAAAAGATGGATTCGAAACTCAACGAAAGTGTTCTAATATATTAATTAAAATGGTTTTTAGTTGAGTGCTTAAGTTTTTATGAACATGAAAAATCAGATAAAACCCCTTTTTAATTGTTGCTTGCTTTTAGGTTAATCGATCCTTTTTGTGAGGTAAAACCTGCAAAAAGTTACATTTTAGCATTAGTTAAATTTTTCTGAAATACTAAACTCACGACGTGAGCTCTTAAAGCTCAGGGCGTGAGCTCTGATATTTCAGGTTTTATTTTGTTTTTGCTTTCTGTTTTAGTTTACATGCTATACCAGGAGGTGGCCCCTAGTACCATGTTGTGGTAATTATTCAGTAGGACTTTTTATTTAATTTTAGTTCATTTTTACGTTTTTATTTTTGTTTTTGTTTCAGTAGTATAGGTCCCGCAGATCAAACACACCATTGACACCACCACTTGAAGATCCAGAGTCAGCTTTTCATAAAAAGAAGGACAAGAACGTAGGAGGATCAAGCAACGTCCCAAAAAATGCAAGCACATTCGAAATATTTGAGAGGACTCCTAACAAAAAGGAAGAAGGTTACGAGCCCGAAACAGAAACAGACAAAAGTAGTGAACCTGAAAGAGATCCCAAAAACAACATGACGGACATTGCTGACATGAAGATGGAGGCATACAAGAAAAGAATACGTGAGGACACCAGTCGAGGACTTGTGCAACCTGTAATTCCTGCTACTGCTACCTTCAAGGGACACATCCTTTCCATGCTAAAGGATATTCCATTTTCCGAAAAAGATCATGAAGATGCATACAAGCACCTCGATGAAGTCAATGACATTGATGACTATTTCAATATTCCGAATGTATCACGAGAGACTGTCTTGTTAAGAATGATTTTGGTTACCTTCAAAGGAGTAGCAAAAGATTGGCTGAAGGCACTTCCCCCAGAAACAACCACCACTTGGGCACAGATGCGTGAAGAATTTCTCCAACAATTTGGCCAACCATCCAAGGTTGCTAAACTTAAAAAATCCATAGCTAATTTCGAGCAAAAAGTAGGGGAGTCTTTGTATGAGGCATGGGAACAATATAAAGGGTTAATAATGAATTGTCCCCACAATGATCTAAACAAGCAACAAGAAGTCTTGATCTTCTACGATGGGGTGAACGTAACGACAAGAAAACTCCTTGATTCTTAAGGACCTTTAACAAAGAAGAATCCCGCTGAAATTAAAGAACTAATCGAAGAGTTTTCAAAGCATTCACGGGAGTACCACAACCCTCGTAATGATGGAGCTAGGGGAATCGGGAATGGTGATTCGGAAGACATGGCGGCGGTTTTGGCAACGTTGAGTAGCATGGATCGAAGAATGACAAAGATGGACCAATCCATACACACAATAAGTGTGGGCTGTGAAAATTGCAATGGTCTACATTTGACAAAAGATTGCCATCTAGACAAAAACGGGAATAGGAAAGCTCAAGTTTACTACTCTAGTGGAGACCGCTATGATGAATATTAGAGAAAGCCAAAGAAAGAATGGTTGTCGTATGAGGAATACAAGAAGCAAAAAAAAAGACCATAAATATAGGCAAACCGGCTGGGGATTTTACCAAAAGGAACAACCACAACCCGAGAAAAAAGTGGACTTAGAGTCAATGCTTCATAGATTCATGGAAGCTTATGGAAAACATCACGATACAGCTGATGCTACCATGAGAAGTCATCAAGCATCCATTAAAAATATTGAAGCTCAACTCGGGCAATTAATTACATTGGTTAATGAGCAGTTACCTCCTAAAAATCCTGATAATAAACCGCAACCACATGTCATGGCCATAACTACTGAAGAATAGACTATTTATGAGTTCTTGGACGCATTAGAAGAAGAGACAAAGCATCCCGAATCACAGCCAAAGCGGAGGAAAATTGTAGAAAAAATAGAGTTGAAACACCGTCCTCATGACGTGAGGATTCAATCCTCACGACGTGGGCTCGGTTTGGGCAAAAAAAACTTTCTGGTGCTCGTGCTTACCAACCTCCTTTACCGTTTCCTTCTTGAGCTAGAGTTCACCCATTGGAACAAGAACATAAGAAGTTTATGCAGCAAGTCAAGGGTATTTCAATCAATACTCCTTTTATTGAATCCTTAGCCAAGGTTCCCGAATATGCCAAATTTCTTCAAGATTTACTCGACACTCGCCAACAACTAGAGAAGACCTCCAAGGTAGTACTTAGTGACAAAATTTCCATGGTTATTATGGTGGGGATACCAAGGAAAATGGGAGATCTCAGATGCCTTACACTTCCATGTGAATTTTGAAATAACACGAAGACATATGCTTTTTCCGATTCTAGAGCGAGTATTAATTTCATGCCTTATTCGTTCTACCAAAAGCTCAACCTTCCAGAATTGAAACGTTAAGGCTAGGATCCAACTAAAATATTCACAACTTAGAAAATGATGACGTAATCTAATTGTAAATTTTATAAAGGTAGGTAAATGACGATTTACCAATTCCACCATTGAAAAATGAAATTTGAAGGAAATTAATTTAAGTGAAATTCCTAGATCTTTGAGAGTCATTGAAACTATTCAATGACATGTTTAATATCATATTATGCTCTTCCATTTGTGACTGGGATACCAAGGATCACAAACAATATGTGAATAACCATGCAAATTAGTTTGGCACTCTCGATGTTATTTATCATCTCATTTTAATGTGTCGGTTAACCACACACGCTCCATTAATCAATGATAATTTTCAAGATGCCCATTATTACTCTTTATAGTCATTATTAGTGTGTTGGTTAACTACACGCGCTCCATTAACTACTAGAAAGTACAATGTGCAATTTCATGGGTTAGCATACAAATTCACATTTTTCTTAAAGTAACTAAGATTGAGATTTAAAATAAAAGAGTTTAGTTACTTTTAATCGCATTATACTTACTAATGAGAATTAATTTTCCTATCAAACCCGTTCGGCTAACGACCCTCCGCCATACAAGAGAGTGGATACCCAATGTCAGTCATTTTATAGACCGTTTCCTTAAACTCCCATTATAGTATGGCTTCGTGAATGCGGCGTACTAGCGGTTCGACCGACTTAATCTTATACATATAGTAATTATTAAACATTTATTTTACATATAGTATAAGGTATATTTTAAAACTTTTCAAAATACTAGGTTTATAATAAATTTCAAAAATTTATATAATTTTAAATTTAATATAAACCAAATAATATTTGACATTAATTGTTTGGATTAATTAATATATAAATCAGTTATTTACACATTTAAAAATCAATCATATTAATCAATAAAATAATTAATCAAATCAAAGATTTATCTCCTAACTTTTAGTCTTGTAATTTATCATCAAATACTCAGCGAAATCGGATTTGGAAGATATTTAAGGTAGTTAATTACCAGTCAAAACAGATTAGGCAGATATTTATGAAAAGTTTGATCTGATCAGATCTCACGTTGTGAGATACGATTAATTCGAAAATTTTAGTTTTGATCAATTTACTAATGTGCAATCACATGAAAGATAGTCATAGACTCTGATATCACTAATGGGTTATGGAGGTTACAAAAACAATGTTGGAAGCTGAAAAACATTTAACAATTAAATGATTAGGGCACATGTAACCTAAGAAGGATTTATGTCTTTCACATAAAGGCAACATACTATGAACTATCAAACTACAAAATTTTCCTATTCAAGCTTGAATTCATTAGTAAGAATACCTACCTTATTGATTGTTGAAGTAAAAAACCAAGAATCCTTTTGTTGATCTTAAGCAAGCACCACAAGCGTCGTGTCTCTAGTGGTTCACACCAACACAAGAAAGAAGGATATTAAGGAGAGAGGAGTGAGGAGATCAGAATTTCGGCCTATTTCTTCTAAGGAATGAGTCGTCGAAATATGAAGGGGTAATGTTCCTTATATACTGCAACAAGGAAACCCTAGATAACCCTAAAAAATATAATAATATTATATTGTTTTTGGTAATTATCCAGTTTCCTGATTATTCTCCAAAGATATATCTAGAACCCCTAGAACCCTCCCAAAACCGTCCTTAGCCTAAGGAGTTTTTAGAATGCCTTTTTCTAATTAATAATTAATTAAATATTAATATTTCTAATTAAGATATTATTTTCATAATATATTAATAAATTATTTATTTCTATTTATTGATCAAATAATAAATCAACCTCTATTTCCAAAATATCATGTCCAACTGCTAGGTTTGAGGGCAATCCAAAATGACTGTGTTACCATCACTTTAAGTTTATACTAGTTATAGTTATGATATTGTGCTGACTACCTCTTCTACAACGCTCCTTTAGTCCATTATTGCTCAGCTCAGCCGAGAGTTCGCCATGATGGATCTTGGGGCTTTTAATTATTTTTTAGGGATATTTGCCACCCGCTCCTCTCACGTTCTCTTCCTTTTTGAGAGAAAATATGCTACAGAGATCCTTGAGCGAGCCCACATGCTTCAGTGTAACCTAACTTGTACGCCTGTCAAGACCACTCATAAGTTGGATGCGAATGGACCTCCAGTTGCGGACCCTTCTTTATATCGCAGTCTTGACGGGGTACTTTAGTACCTTACCTTCACTAAACTAGACATTGCTTTCGTGGTGCAATAAATTTTCCTATTTATGCATGACCCACGACAACCTCATTTTCATGCGCTCAAGCGCATTTTACGATAAATTTGAGGCATTCTAGACCATGGATTATAGCTTCACGTTTCCCCCACGTCTACCCTTTGCGCTTACTCTGATACCGAATGGGGGGATGCCCTATCTCCTGTCGTTCGACTTCTGGATACTGTGTCTTTCTTGGCGATAATTTGATATCCTTCTCTTCTAAGTGGATTGGGGTTATTTCTCGGTTAAGTACCAAGGCGAAGTATCGTGGTGTTGCTAACGTCGTTGCAGAGACATGTTGGGTTTGTAATTTACTTCATGAGCTTCAGTGTCCACCTTCCAAAGCCATAATTGTCGACTCTAACAACATCAGTTCTGTGTACATGTCATCGAACCCGGTTCAACACTAACACACGAAACCCATTGAAAATTGACATTCATTTTGTTTGTGGTCTGGTTGCTCGGGCCATCGTTTGCGTCTTTCATGTCCATTCCTCCGCTTAGTATGCCGACATCTTCGCTAAAAGCCTTTCGACATAGCTCTTCAACGACTTCAAGACCAGTTTTAACGTTTAGAATTCTCCTCTCACTCAAACTGCAGGGGATGTTAGTAGATATAATATTATGTATATGTATTGTATTATTATTCTATTGTTAGCCCATTGTATTTGGTCAGTATGGCTTTTGCATACACACACACACACACACACTTATCTAATGAAGACTGATTCATGGGAAAAATAATCATTTAGCAATGGGAAACCAAGGGGGCGGTGTTGGTGGCGTTATACCGGTGTTGAGGTGCCTCCACCTTAGCAAAACTGCTTTGACCGTTGTCCACACCCATTACTCTAAAAGAGTGATATTCGAGTTTATTTTAGTAAAATATAGGGTGAGACCCATTTTCAAGTGGGTATATGCACCCTACTTCTTTTATGCTAGATCCGCCCCTACAACAACAAATTTCAATGTATAACCTCTAATGCATTAGGCAATGTTTTCACCGTTAACCTAATAGGCTACATATTATTAAAGGCAAACATTATTTCATATAGCATATAACTACTTATTTTGTCAAGATTGACGTTTTAGTTTCGGTGGCCCTATGAGAACACACATTATGATTTTTGAACCCCTTATGGATTGGAGCTGCTATTAAGCGGGCGGAGACAGTATTGGTCAATGGTACGAAGAGGAGATGAAACTTTAGAAAGGAATGAGAAGATAATATAAGGTTAGACAAACATGAGTTGACCCTTTCTAAAGACATAGACACTTAATATTATGATAGTTGAGTAAACTATGTCTATATTCAGTTTTTTATTTATAATAGTTTGCGTTATCCAATATTAGATTATTATTTCTTGCTCACCTTCCCTTTTTCCCTCGGCCCTTAAGTATTGCTTGTAGTCGTCTTATGTTTGATTACCTGTATTGGTTTAATTAGTGCTTCCACCGACTAACTATTTGTTTTTTTCTGTACTATTGTAGATATGTGTTTTACTTAGGTCGATGGTAATCTACGAAAACAACTATTCAACCATAATTGGAGACATGATTAATTACATCTACAAGTTTAATGTATAAAAAACTAACATATCTTAATTTTTATAAGTAACTTGAAATGTATGATATTGCACAGTTTGAGAATATTACTCAGATCGAGATAAATGAGTACATGAGTCTATTCATAGAAAACATGACGAGTTTCGTTATGCCATTAATAACATCTTAATATAATAGAAGAACAGAAATGAGGTCATAAGGTTATTTAGATTATAGTAAAGTTTGGTATCAAATACGAAGTTTGTCTAATTTTTATTTCTTAACTCTAAGCCCACTTTTTATTGGGCCCAAATCTCTCTACAAACAAGATATTCAATTTCGGGTTGGCAAATCTCTCTACTTTTTATTGGGCCCACTTTTTAAAGTTATTATATTTTGTCTATAACGAAAAAGAGACAATAATTGATTTTACATAATCTTAGAAAATGTTTGATTATTATTAAAACACTAAAATGTCTAAACTACATAGAGATGAGAAAAAAACCTTAAAAAACCGAATTGAATCGGTACTGCACTGAAATCTATTATTTGGTTCGGTTTTCGGTTCCAATAATTCCCGATTTTCAGTTTTTTGGTTTTCAAGCAGCAGTTCTCGGGTTTTTTCCGGTTTTGGAACCGGTTTGCAGCGTTGCTTATATTTTTTACCCAACTTTGAATGGTCATAACTTATTCATACGAGCTTAGAATGACCTGATTTTTTTCTAGATTGTAGTCATCTGTTTTGGTTCAAATAATAGTTAAATTGGTTAAGAAATAACAGCATTACACAGCTCTAAAACAAGGGCTATTAAGACTTTATAATTTTATTTTTATTGTGGTATAGAAATTTAATTTACCTTTTTTATTTTTATATCTCATAGTAAAGGTAAATTAAATGACTAGATAATGAGAAAATAACACCATTATATCTCATATTAACTTATTGTGATATCTATAAAAGAAAATCGCATTTACAAATTCAGAAAACAACAATGTAATGTAAAAGTTCGGTTTTTTACGGTTTTGGAACCGAAAAACAAGAACCGCACCGGTATTTTCAGTTACTATATTTCCTCAATTTCAATTTTCGGTTCTCAGGTTCGGTTCCGGGACCAACCACATCCCTACTACATAATAATCAAACATAATATTGAAAATTTATTCCTATAATTAAAATTGTAAATATAAGTTTCCTTTCGCTTTATTTATAGGGATAATGTCATAAAAAGCCTTAATTTTGTAAAAAAAAAGTCGGTTTTACCCTCCGACGGGTTTTTGTGTCATTAATGTCGCATACTTGTCTCACTTTTTGCGTTTATGCCAAATACCCGGTTGCAAGAGGGTTTACCGGTTACCCCTCTACTTACCCCTCAACTTTTCCAACCGTTTCTTAACTAATGAAGAAATTAACCCCGTTTGGTAAACGTTAGACATAGAGCTCCACACCCTCTCTCCGAAGCGTCAACTCAATCGCAGTCAATCGTAGTCTACTGAGAAAAATCTTGGGCTTTTGGAAGGGAATCATCACGAAATTTGGGTATTTGAAGAGGATTAGGTCTACATTGTTGGTATCGTTGTTCTAGCAGGAAGATAGTTGGGTGATAGACTCGTTGAGTTGTTGAACCAGTAAGTTTCTCAAATCCATGATTAAAGCAATTATCTAGTTAAAATTCTTCAATTTTGTTTGTAAAATCTTTTTGATTTTGCAGGTAACTGTAATGGCTTCATCGGATGACGTTTTCAAAGAACTATTTGCTAGTATATACGAGCCCTTCTCTGGACTAAATGAGATGGATTATGAGCTCCATGGTATTTATATGGATCACGAACCAGAGCATGAGTTCGTGACTGCGCTTGATAAATGTAGGGACGTCTTTCTCAATGTTCTACTTAGTGATGAAAACTTAAGGAATTCAAGCATGGCTGATGAAATCAGAGCACAAGTTTATCATGCTAATGAATGGCAAAGTGATGAAGAAGGTGAACAAAAGGCGGTGAAGAATAAGTACAGAATTCATGATCCAAACACACCATGGGATAAGATGGAACCTAAGGTAGGTGATATGTTTGAGTCTCCTGCACAACTTAAGTTTTGTATTCAAAATTATGGGGTGTCAAATGGATATCAGATATACTTTGAAAAATGTGATAAAACTAGACTAGTTGCAAGATGTGGGAAGAGGACAGAGATGAATGATTGTCCTTTCAGATTGTATGCTGGATGGATGTACAATGAAAAATCATTTCAAGTTAAAAATTTGGTTGGAGAGCATCGTTGCAGTAGGAAGTTCAAATTTGGAAGTCTTGTTTCCCCTGAATGGATAGGTAGGCATTACATTACTGAAATTGCAAACACACCTAAGATGAAACTTAGGGACATGATTGCCGATATCAAACAAAGGTTGAGATGTGTAGTATCCATTGGGCAAGTCCGTAGGGCAAAAAAAATGGGCCACTGAGTTGATTGAAGGAAAACTAACTGAACATTATGCTAGGGTATGGGATTATGCTGATGAATTATTAAGGTCCAACCCAGGTTCAACATGCAAAGTTAGTGTCACTGTCAATCCAGATGGGAAGAACTACTTCCACAGATTTTACATTGGTTTCAAAGCTTTAAGTGATGGATGGAAATTAGGGTGTAGAAGAGTAATTGGTTTGGATGGATGCTTCCTGAAAGGACAGGTGAAGGGTGAGTTGTTGACTGCCATTGGTAGAGATGCTAATAACCAGGTGTATCCTATAGCATGGGCTGTTGTTGATGTTGAAAACAAGCCTAACTGGACTTGGTTTATTGAGCTTCTTAGAGATAGTGTAGACCTTCATGATGGCAGAGGATTGGTGGTGATATCTGACCAACATAAGGTCTGTTTTCAATACTCCATTTCATATAAATGTTAATACAATTTAAAAGGGATGCATATTGACTTGAATGTTCTTGTCTTGTAGGGATTGGTTGAAGCTGTAAAAGATATACTCCCAAATGTTGAGCACAGGCAATGTGCCAGGCATGTTTATGCCAATTTCAAGAAAGCATACACAGGGTTGGAGTTCAAGAAATTATTTTGGGCTGCATCAATGAGTTGTGTAGAAAGTGACTTTATGAGGCACATGGAAACCATCAAGAAGTTGAGCCCATCTGCATATGAGTACTTGATGTCAAGACAACCAAAAACATGGTGTAGAGCTTACTTTGATAGGGGTTATGCGTGTGAAGCAGTTGAGAATGGAATCTCTGAGTGTTTCAACTCAATCATTGTTGATGCTAGGAAAAAACCCCTTATCACAATGCTTGAGGAGATCAGGATATATATAATGGACAGGTTTTCCCACATGATAGAGGAAAATGTTAAATGGAAATCAAATGTTTGTCCTGCTATACTTAGGAAAATGCAGTTGTTTGGGAAAAATATGAGGTATGCATAAAAGAAATTTAACATTTGTTGTTTCTTTTTATTATTCTTACTTACTATACCAACTTATGCAGGTTATGGGTTGTAGTTCATAGTCAAGGACATGTTTTTGAAGCTAGAAGAGGATGTGACAGCTATATGGTGGACTTGGACAGCAGGACTTGCAGTTGCAGATTATGGGATTTGTCTGGGATCCCATGTGTACATGCAAATGCAGCCATCAACTACATCAATCAAACACCAGATGTATATATTGATGGGTACTTTTCAAAGGAAAATTTTAAAAAGTCTTACTCCTCTAATATAAAACCAGTGAATGGGAGTAATCTTTGGAGCCAAACTGGATTCATAAAGCCATTGCCTCCTTTGGCTAGGAGAATGCCAGGTAGGCCTACTACCAAAAGGAAGAGGCATGCTAGTGAGCAAGAGGGGAGGTTTTCATCAACAAGGGTATTTGTACCAAGAACAGTAAGATGTGGGAAATGCTTAGAGTATGGCCATAATCAAAAAAGTTGTAAGAATGAGAAAAAACCAGTAGTACCCTTGCTACCAAAGAAAAGAGGCAGACCAAGGAAACATCCATTGTTAACTGAATATGATGAGTCATTAAGAGCTTCTCAATCCAGTCAGCCTCCAATGCAGAAAAACAAGTCAAAGAAAGAAGCATCAAGTTCCAAGGTTTTAAAAGCCTCAAGGTCCAAAAAAGAAGCAACTGAATTTGATGAATCATTAAGAGCTTCTAAATCCAGTCAGCCTCTAAAGAAGAAAAACAAGTCAAAGAAAGAAGCATCAAGTTCCAAGGTTTTAAAAGCATCAAGGTCCAAAAAAGAGGCTACTTCACCTCATAAAGAAGATGTTTCTGCAACTCAAAAAGAAGTTGTTGATGGTATTCAGATTGGGGAAGGTGATGGAATTCAGAATGAGGATCATGGTGATAGTATTGAGCCTGGGGATCATGGTGATGATATTCAGATTGGGGAAGGTGGTGGTATTGAGACTGGGGGTCATCGTGATGATATTCAGATTGGGGAAGGTGGTGGTATTGAGACTGGGGGTCATGGTGATGATATTCAGATTGGGGAAGGTGGTGGTATTGAGACTGGGGGTCATGGTGATGATATTCAGACTGGGGATGTTAATGATGTTATTGTTGAAGATTGTCATATTGTTGAAGAAGTAGAAGTGGTTGATGTTGGAAAAGAAGATGTTTTGCTTCCAAGGGTTGGTTTAGATCTACACAAAGTGCTTGATGAGGTTGAGCAGGGGCTGGACGAAATATTAGGGGAGGGTAGTTTTCAACAACAATCAGAAACCTATGATGCTACTCAATCAGATTATGAGGGTAATGTTGAGTTTAATGATGGAAAAGCTGATGGTGTCCTTGTAGATAAGGTAAAACTGGATGCTGAACAGATTGCATCGATGTTGGAAGCAGGATATAGCATGGAAGAAATTGAAGGTATGGAAGGGGTAGAATTGGAACTGGATGACATGCTACCTGTTGAGCTGGTAAGAAATTACTTTTTTGTAAGTGTTTTTCATTATTTTTCTCCAATTTAATTTATTTATGTAATTATCAATATCAGGATATGGAAGATGTATTGGATCATCCTTCTGATAATGATGATGAGGCTGTTATTGATGATGTTGATGGTATTGTTGATGGTGGTGGTGAACAAGAAGAAGGAGGTGATGATGGTCACTTGGGTGATGATGAAGGTGAACAAGAAGAAAGAGGTGATGATGAAGGTCCTGATGATGTCCCTAGATTGACAAGGTTGAGAAAACCCTCTGAAAGGATCATTTTGCAGAAGTTGAAGAAGACGGTGCTTGACAAAAATGGAGGTGGTTCATCTGCTAGCAATCCAGTTAGGTTGGAGTAGTTGGTTAAGTGTTTTGGGGGTGTAGTGGGGAGGGTAAACACGGGCAGATGGAGCCCTTTTTGCTAAATATTATTGTCATTCCACCCACTAAATGCAGCATACATCCACTTGTTTTATGTTATAAACTTGGTTGCCTTTTTTGATAATTTATTTAGGTTTTTGGATACAATTGGATGGCTGCTACGTATTAGTGAGATGTAAAAAACCTTATGCAATTAATACACCCCCTTTTATTTGTGTTATGATGAATGTGTTATCCATTGTTGTCAATTTTTATTACCATTTTATGCATATTACTTTCCCATTTGTGTTATGGTGAACATGTGTACCATTATTGGCACATTTGAAAACCATTTATGCATCTTGCTTCCCATTTGTGTTATGGTGAACATGTTTACAATTATTGGCACATTTGATAACCATTTAAGCATCTTACTTCCCATTTGTGTTATGGTGAACATGTTTACCATTATTGGCACATTTGATAACCATTTAAGCATCTTACTTCCCATTTGTGTTATGGTGAACATGTTTACCATTATTGGTACATTTGATAACCATTTATGCATCTTACTTCCCATTTGTGTTATGGTGAACATGTTTACTATTATTGGCACATTTGATAACCATTTACGCATCTTACTTCCCATTTGTGTTATGGTGAACATATTTACCATTATTGGCACATTTGATTACCATTTTATGCATCTTACTTTGAATTTGTGTTCTGCTGAATGTGTAGTTACCATTGTCACAAAAGCATTCATAAAATAGATCATAGCCATACAAACATTAATACTATTGCACCATTCAAACTTTTACAGATTTAGTACATCTACCAATGTAATAAACTACACTACAAACTTGTTATCATTTCATCTAACTTACATCTTAATAACCACTACAACAAGACATACCAAAATACTCACTAGCAGCCCTACAATCAGTTTGAGCAACATCACAGATTCGATATCTTTATGTTGAAGGTTCAATTGCTTCTTAAAAGCCCTAAATTCGTCTTCTTCTTCATCAACCCATTTGAAATGACCACAACCACCATCTTCATCCTACAAAAAGAAGAATAAAATTACATAAAGAAGGGACGATAGTAGAGAGAGCATAATTAGGGCAAACATCATAACAATTACCTGGTAATTAGGGCAGCCACGAAACTTTCGTCCTGGGTTTTCTGGAGTGCGTGAAACATAAATAGGGCAAATATCACCACAGCTACATCGTATTATCTCCCGATTTTTCCTTCTTGATGTGCCACTCCAGCTTGAATTTGATTTCGACGTTGTCATTTGGTGTACAAATCTGATTTTGTTTTCGTGATGTTCTTCTTCAAAAACCCAGCTTCGTCGTTTGGTAAATGGGGTTAAGAAACGGGGGGAAAAGTTGAGGGGTAAGTAGAGGGGTAACCGGTAAACCCTCTTGCAACCGGGTATTTGGCATAAACGCAAAAAGTGAGACAAGTATGCGGCATTAATGACACAAAAACCCGTCGGAGGGTAAAACCGACTTTTTTTACAAAATTAAGGCTTTTTATGACATTATCCCTTATTTATAAAAATAAAATTTGTCTGTCGTCTTTAAACTGATACGTGACATTTATTAAAAGAGGCATGAAGCATTAAAATGAAAGTCCTCTTCTTATAACAAATCATAAGTGTCATTTTTTCATTTTGTTTATCTAATTGTTGGGATGTCATGCAACCCAAATGGACCATGTCAAACCGGGTCAAGTACATACTAAATATAATTATGGAATTAGACACTTTATCCAACAACATATGGTTTGGGCTATTGATCCATGATGGACTAAGATTATGTGAAAGTTTATGAAGTATTAGTCCATATAAGTTATGGACCATAAGCCTAAGTGTAAGAATTAAGGTTTGCTTATGACTCTTGGAAATCTACATTATATATGTATTCCTCTAAAGCCAAAAATGGTGCACTAGGTGTTTCTAGAAGCCCTAGACGATTTCTGTGTCTCCAAACCTCTCTCTCAAGTTCCTCCTCTTGTTCTTGGTTTGTTGTAAGACATTTGAGGCATTACACTTAAGGTGCTACGCTCTTGAAAGACCAATATCTACAAGCTACAATTAAGAGGTATTCTTTTAACTTACTTTTATGATTCATATGTCAATTTGTATGCTAGTTGTCGGCTTCATGCTTTGGATAATTTTTGTTGCATGTATAACTAGAGAAAACTTAGATCCAAAGATATTAGGGTTGTATGTGCACCAGAAGAGTGTTATAGTACATAAATCCTAACACAACTCACCTTCAAGATCTATTTTGAGGTATAAAGTTATGAATTTGATGATCTACGCATTGATCTAAGTTAGCCATGGAGTTTGGGTCATTTTGGTCCCATTAATTGGGCATTTTGAGTATGAGCTACTCTAACCCCTTTAAGATGTCCTTTCAGTCACTTTGAGGTGTTTAGAAGCATAAAAATCTAGTATTGATTATATCTTTCCTTCCATGCATGTCGTTTGAGGTCTTAATGGGTTAAGTGGTTGAGGTTTTGATGTTAAGACCTTTTTAGCCATGCAAGACCATAAATTTGGAAACTTTATGGTAAAAAATGTTATTTGGGACTTGGATCTGCACTTGGACATGTTAAGTCAGATTAATAAACTTTAAATCGGTTAAGAGGGAAGTTGTCGTGTATGTTGGGTGTATTGAAGGGTACACTGCGCATACGCAGATTTGGCTTTGGTGCCTCGGACCTCGAGTACGCCCCACGTACAAAGCATGAGTTGACTCGGTTGTATTGACTCGATTGACTTATGGATTTTGACAAGTTTTGATCAAGGGTATTTTAGGAAAATGTTATTAATTTAGAATGGGAAATGTTTGGCATTTAGGATTGGGTTGATTCGGTTGTCGGAGCTGGGAGCTATTCAAACTGCATTCAGACTGTAAGGTGAGTTTTCCCTATTGGACTTATGGGTCAAAGGCACCAAGGCCGGCCCATTGGATTGATATCCTGGTTTTACCGTATGTTGTTATGATGTAGTGACCTGTTAGATATGTATCTTGGTATATAGGATGTTGCTATGCTGTAGTGATCTATTAGCTCTGTATGACTACCTATATATGCTAGCTATTAATTGTTATGGAATATGTTGATATGTGATGGTGTACTGGGTTAATACAATCTTGGTTTTTGTTGAAGGCCAAGATACCCACGGCGGTCTGGATAGGCTGAAGGCCTACGAGGCGGACCAGTCAGGACGAAGGCCTAGAGAACGGTCTAGATAGGCTGAAGGCCCAGTGAGGCGGCCCAGTCATGTTGGAGGCTCTGTATGCATGTTGATGTTTGTTATGTTTATGTGGTAGTACTTTAGTGGAACTCACTAAGCCTTGGATTATAGTTTTAGTTTTGCTTCAAGTACTTATGAGAACGGTGGCAAGGTGAAGGCGTGACCGTACACATCCTTAGTTTATGTTGATTTGATCTTGGGATACTCTGATTTTTAATAATGTTTTGAAAACAATGGTTATGTAAAAACTTCCTTTTAGAAAACGTGTTGTTTTGAAAAGTTTAAAATTGTTGTGATTTTTGAGACGTTACAAATCCGAAAAGTGTACTGGTAGAACTCCGACACGATAACTAATAATACTCGGCACTCATAGACCTCATAGCTTCGCCAAAATATCCTAAATACTAAGATTTTTTTTGGGCTAAGGGAGTAGAAACCCGAGAGAGATTATTAGAGAAGGTGTGGAGAAAGCATGAGCATTTGGAAGCTATTTATATGCACTTTTCTAGGAGGCACACTGCGTCTGCCTACTAGGGGTACCACACACTGGGTAAGTGGTGGTTCCTCCCCAACCAGATGACTGACTTGTGACAATCAGGGAGTGGTTCAACGTGGCAAAGTGGGTAGGTAGAGCATGAACTTTAAAAATTCATATATTTCTCATAGGAGCTCCGTTTTCAATGTTCTCTATATCCACACATAGGTATTTCCGAGTACTACAACTTCCATTTAGACTCCATCAGCTAATCCTCAGCCAATCTTAAATATAACAGTTTACAAAGATTACATTACAATGAACCGTGTAAAATTCATAACTTTTTCATACGAACTCCGTTTTCTACTGTATTTATATTGACGGACTCCTTATCACTAGATCTTCGACTCTCATTTAGATTGTTTCTACTAAAACTCAAACGATCTAAAATTTGATTCCTTTGCTAGCACAACTGCAGTGAAACTTCGAAAAATCATAGCTTCCTCATAGGAAGTTAAACTTAAGCGTTCTCTATATGCACGCTCTCAGTTTTATAATTACTACGACTTTCGTTTAGATTAATTAGGCTAATAATCAACCTATCTCTGATTCACTATTGACGACGCACTTTACCGTATTAGGTTGAACGCGAAACTTCAAACGATCATAACTTCTTCATATGAAGTCATATTTAAGCATTCCTTATATCCCTGAAATCCTCATTACAACTACTTTAACTTTCATCAAGGCTCTTTATCCTAATTAATATTTTATTTTAATATTTTTTAGCCATATTTATTAAGTTTTCGCCTAATATTATATACATGTAATATAAACATATCAATCACATAGAATTAAACAATTTTATTTATTTATTCATCAAGTGATTGCAATTGTTGAACAACGTCGGTTACATATTTAATGCCTAGCGAGAAATATGGGCATTACACAAGCTCCTAAAGATGGATGGTTTAACTTGATCACATGGGGAATGATTACCCCCGACTTTTATCCAAGTTCAAACAGAACTAGAGGACCATCAACTCTAGCTCACACAAGTGGTAGCTAGCCTCTACTTGTGCACATGAGGGTTATCTAAAAATCTACTCACAACAAACAACAAGAAATGAACAATTGTCAAATTTAGGTACCTGAGATCTCTTAGTTAACCTGTCCTAGCATGTATGCAGCAAGTAGGATGCTCAAAACCATTTTAAGCTATCCATAGATTTTTCTCAAAAACAATAGATATAGTAAAAGGATTTCATGAATGCAAATAAGTACCAAGGGTAAGCACATAGAAAGTAAGGAAACAAGTAGCATATCAAGTGAAATCCAACTCCAAAATAAATAATATCAGATTCCAAGTAGGGAAAAACATATATCAATTACATATTTTCTCAAAAAGACATTTTAAGTTATGCATAGTTTTTCTTAAAACCAGTTTAAGCTATGTATAGATTTTTCTCAAAAACAATAGATATCGTAAAATGATTTCATGAATGCAAATAAGTGCCAAGGGTAAACACATAGAAAGTAAGGTAACACGTAGCATATTAAGTGAAATCTAACTCCAAAGTATATATACTATCAAATTCCAAGTAGGAAAAAGCATATATCAGTTACAGAATCAAATATCAAGTGAAATTAAGATAGGGACTTGTACTCCCGATAAACTCAACTTAGTTTCTCTCTTTAGCTAATCCTTATTGCTTCTTACACTTAGAAACTTGAATAGGGCTTATGGATCACTTATATCCAATATTAGTTAAATACTTAACCTCAATTCATAAATCCTAACAAATATCCTAAGTTTGATAACTTTGATGACTATTCTTACTATTAAAGTTCACTCTCCAAGTCACAAGAAGAATAATGAAGCTAGTTAGAAGTCAAATAGAATAAAACTTAAAAGCTCTCCAAAAAATGTCAAAATCAACCAGGATGATTTTTGCCAAGATTAGGATGATTTTATGTTTTTGACAGGATGATTTTTCCTAGAATTTGGACGATTTTACATAGGCATGTACATTTTTAAATAGAAAAATAGTTCCTCATAATTTCGAGTTTGTTTTTCCAAAAGTTGTCCAAACTTATTCAAATCAACTCAAACCCCTTCCATTCCACTTATAACATTTCAAATGATTCACAATGACCGTAACACATCTTAAAATAAGTCTAATAATATGCCATCGACTTCCAAATAAGTCTTATTTCATCCATGACTTAATTCATAAAGTCTTAATGTATCATAAATTCAATGGTGAACCATAAAAGCATAAAATATCCACTTTAGGACTTAAGATACAAATGAATTTGACAATTTATAAGTTCACTTTGTTATTCTAGTTCATGATTTTTTTTTCCCAACATCACAATTCCAAGCTAGTCAATGGAATTGAGAAGCTTTAACCCAACCGTAGTATTTGTGAGTGCAACCAATTCATTTTGTTACTTTTGAAAACTCTTAAAATATATATTATTAATTTTTTTGCTTCCATCAGATCAATGCCAAGTCATTTTAAATCTAGTTTGATTAAAAACTACATCATTCCATTCCACTAGTGTTTCGCCATTGGAATCATCAATTTCAGTCATAAACATTACTAGAAACTTTGGAATCAATAGTAGAACTCAATATTGGATTGATAAACACATTAATTAGCTAATATCTTATGGATTTATATCAAATTTAGTGGTTAGAAACTAAAGTACAACTAATTGTAGCTTACATACAACATTAGACATGGTTTAGGGCTTTAAATCACTAATTCATCCATAGAGATGGAATCTGGTGCTTTTATGGTGAGGTAATGATTTAATGGTGATTAACCATATGTTTTTAGCATTCATACATGAACAAAAACTTATTACAACTTGTAAACTTCTCATATTACATGATTAATTCAACACTTAATAACTCATAGAGATTCCATAAATAGGCCCCATTTTAAAATTTGGTGTCATACCAAACCTAATTTGGGATTTTAAGAAGAAATTAGGAAAACTAGCAATGAGAATTACCTTTCCAAGCATGCAGACCTTTAATCTAATCTTCTTCAAATCCTTTAAAACTCTCTCTATTTCACAAAAGCTTCTCCAAAATCGCCCATATAGCTCTCCATTTCCCTCAAAAATCATGTTTTTCATCTAAGCAAGTGTTTGGCTAAGCTTATTTAAAATGCATTTAACTTTTTAACTTATAGCGGTGTCAAAACGAAGTTTTTAAAAAAGTGTTTGGATTAGCTTATCCGGTGTCAAAACGCTATAAATTAATATACCCTTTTTAGTGTTTGGCAAAATGACCAAAAAAGGTTTCCTAAAGATGTTGGACAACTATAAGTTATAAGAAGTTTTGATAAGTTAGGAGTTAAAAACAATTTATCCAAACATTCATTTTAACTTATGTCGGTGTGGAACCGATAATAAATAAAAAAAACTCATTTTTTAAGCTTAACCAAACACCCTCTAAATGGGCGAGAAAGAACTAGTTCATCAATATTTTTGATCATTTGACAATACAAACCTTCCTTCTTAGTTTCTAGTAAGTGGCACCATTTGTCAAGGGTTTCAACTACAATTCGAGTTTAGACTTTTGTCGCACATTGACCCTTTATCTAACAATTAATACATTGACTAAGTCAAACCAAGCTATAAAAAGTTTGGTAATTTGACATTTTTAGTCCCTCTTATCTTATTTTCAAGTTAACAGTTCTATTAACTTCTTCATAAACATTCAGTTAAATATTATTTAATTAATTATTTTTTATTATTTATTATTTCAATGGTTTCTTTTTTTATTTATTAATTTTATTTTATTCAATTAAATCAAAATTTTTTATCCCTGAAATAGGATGTTACAAACTATTTATTATTATAACATCTGTGAAATCGGGCTAGATGTTTTGGACAATAAAGGGAATACAATGTTCAAATAAATGTTGCAATTATTTATTTTTTAATGATAAAAATTATTAAATGTTATAATTATAATATTAAAAGAATTTGTTTGATATATATATACATTGATTTGAAGGGCTAAAATGACTTTTGGGTTTTTAAAGGGGTAATAAATAGCATATTGGAAAACTGAAATGCAAATAAGTTAAATAAAATTAATCAAATATGGAAAAAAATACAAGTGAAGGGGATAAATTTGACATTTAGAAAGTAGCATAAATGTCAAAGAAAACGAGTTTAGGGTAGAAGTTGACAACAGACCAAACTTCAGGGACTGTTCTTGTAAAAAAAAGGCCCAATTCTTGATCACATGTCTTCATTCTACACGATGACGGGGGCTTCTTACTCGAATTCAGACTTGCAGATTAGGATTTCTTAGAAAGCTAACTGATCCTAAACTTATTTACTCTTCTCTTTGACCTTTTCATATTTCATGAAAGTCCAACCACGGACGTAAATGAAACCAGTGGAACCATCCTTGTAATGAGTTTGATCAATGTTTTGAAAACATATTTTTATTTGCTCCTGGTCTCGTTGACCGGTTTAACTGGTTCGACCGTCGGTTCAACTCAGTTTCCATAATTGTTATTTATATCTATTTTCCTACACATATATGTATATAAAACCAACGATATTCTTGTATCTGGCAGTGGCAGTGGTGTTCATTGGCCTATAAGTTGTGTACACTTCGGTTAACCTGATCGATCGAGCTGTTCAATTTGCTTTGGAAATTGGTTGTTTTTGCAACAGGTTAAGTGAAATTCAACTAGCGAAGTCTAATAAACCGGTTCAAAATGGTTTTTTACCGGTTATATAACATCGATTCAACCTACTTTTTGAAGAAACCATACACTTCGATCCGGTCTAGAAATTAACATAAAGTCGGTTGTTGTTGAACCGCTCTCGTCCCTAGTTCCAAACCCGAATAGTTCAAATCTGTTTTTAAAACATTGGTTTTGATAGATGTATTTGTCTATGAGACGTTTTTTTAAAACCACGGATGTCAATCATGTGTCTATTAAAATATATTTTTAAAACATTACTTTTGATAGATTGTCTATGAGACTTTTTTTAAAACACGGATGTCAATCATGTGTCTAATTATTATTAAAACCACTATATTATAATGTTTTTTCAAAAATAATATTAAAACCTAATGATCCAAATGAAAATTTCATTTTCTTTTTGTAAATTTGACCTCAACATTCATGACCCGTTAGTGAGTTAAGTTCTTACTCTACATATCTTCCTCGGTTATATTTATTTTTATTGATTTATTTATTACTTCAGTTTAAACTATATATATTTAATTAAACATTAAAATATATAAAACCACTAAAGTAGCCTTTCTTAAACTTTGTGCTCCACTCTTTGACAAAGTTAGTTGAAAGTTGTGACCTTGTAAAAGATTTTGTGCAAATATTCAAGATCAAACACCTTGAATTTTCGATTTTTCAAACCCATAATAGTTTTGGAACACGAATAGAAAGAATATATAATCCAACTTCTCAAACGTGAATATAATGTCATCGATATCTTTTACTATGGAAAGTGACAAAAAAAAAAGTTCGTTATATATTAAAATCATAATCGATTTAGTTATTATATAATTTTTTTATTCAATTAAGTCCTAAAAACTGGTAATGATATTTAATTTAACCATTTTACCCGGTTAACATGTCAATCAACTTTGAAAATTATACTTTTGGCCTTGATTTCAAACTTTATTATAAATTTGGTCCAAATTTTACACTATGGTCAAAATTTTACCCTCTTTGCCTAGATTTCAAAATTTTGTTATGAATTCATCATAACTTTAGTTTTTTACAACTTTTTTTTTCTCAAAAAAAATTAGAATATGTTTTCTCTTAAAAAAATCATATTTATACAAATAAAACAGATTTTCACATAAAAGAATCATATATTTTCTAAATAAAAACTTTTTTTAAAAAAACCATTTTTGTATAGGAAATATTAATTTTTAAAAATAGGTATTTATTAAGTACATAAATATATACAAATTCACTTTTATAAAAAAATATATACAAACACATATTTTATAAAAAAAATCTATACAAACACCTATTTTATTATAAATAAATTTGTATACAAACACATATTTATAAAAAAAAATAAAAACATTTATTTCATAGTAAACGTGTGTGTGTGTGTGTGTGTGTATATATATATATATATATATATATATATATATATATATATATATATATATATATATATATCTACACACACATACACTGGCCTTTTTACCCGCACAAAACGATGGATGTGAATAGTTTCTTTTGGTACTATTTCTAATCAGTAAAATATATGATTGGGCACCCAACTTTGTCACGTTGGTAATGAAAAGGTAAATCCCTAACAGTGAAATCGAATTTGCTTTGGAAGATGGTAACTTATAACTTGGAAATTAAACCGTTTTTATATAATTATTTTGGGTTTAAAACAAAAATATAACATTGTGTGCGTTGAAAAAAAAAAGTTGTATGACAATAAATTTTGTTTTTTAATTTGAAGACGCACATTTTTTTATTAGTGATCAAAATTCTTTTTGAGTTTTGAATATGAGTTATTATTTTAAGATATTAATTATTATATAACTTTTATTTTGAGTACACATTTAAAATGATAATTTGATTGTCGATAATTTACTTCTCAAATGATGTTTTTTTATCAAAAGCATATATATATATATATATATATATATATATATATATATATATAAACATGTTTGTATACATTTATTTATAAAAAAGTGTTTGAATATATTTTTCTACAATATGTGTTTCGTATACAGAAAAGTTTTTTAAAAAAAAGTTTTTATATAGAAAATATAAGATTTTTTATGTGAAAATATCTTTTTTTGTATAAATATGATTTTATAAAGAAAAAATATATTCAATTTTTTTTTGAAAAAAAATGTTGTAAAAAAAACTAAAGTTAGGATGAATTCTTAACAAATTTCTGAAATTTGGGCCAAAAAGGTAAATTTTGGACCAAATTTGTAATAAAATTTAAAATCTGGGCCAAAAGTGTAAATTTTGCACCAAATTTATATAAAAAAAAGATTGGAATAGTGGCCAAAACTATAATTTTTGAAAGTTGGATGACATGTTAACCGAGTAAAAGGGTTAAATTGAATACATTTACCGGTTTTGAGATTTAATTGAATAAAAAATATATATAATGACTAAATCGATTATGAGGCTAATATGTAAGGATTTTTTTTTGCAGTTTTCCCTTTTTAGTATAGTAAAGATTTTATTTGAAACAAGTCGAGTACCTTTTAATTATATTTCAAGGCTGGAGATGCAGGATGCATATTTAGATAACTTAAGATGACTTGGGAACACATGGATCCAAAGACAACACCCGTGGTGGGGTTTGAAAGAGCATCACCCTGGCGAAGTCCAGCGTTGTGCCCTTATCGCGGGGTCAAAGGGGCAGAGCAGTTAAAAAATACATGAAGAATATTTTTCTGTGTTTCAGAATTCAGAACAAGCCTTTATTCAAATTTGATTTGATCTTGAATTATCTCAAATCAAATTTCGAGATACCACATGCAATCAGATCGAAATTGTAGATTTTGAAAAGTGTTTCTTATACACGATCTTTAATTTATCTGAACAATTTTATTGATATTCAAAACCTAAAATCTAATTTAAACGAAACTTCTTAAAAAAATACTCAAAAATCAGAAACAGTGAACGCTTTAAATTTTTTTTATAATGTAAAGTGTGCCACTAAGAAACAAATTAAACTATCACTTAAATGGATCATAGGTGGAGGATATCCGATTCTCCCATCATATCTCAATCCACCCACATATAACATATCACTAATACCCCTTATTGATTTCTTTCTTTTTCTTTCGCTTCTAACTCTCATAATCAAATCCATTACTTTAATATCTCACAATCCATGTAAATTTTTTTTAAATATATTAAAAAATTTACTAATTTAAATTAAATAAATAAAATTAAGCATAAAAATAACGTTTCATTCTAAATAAAACCATTACAATTTTTATATTTAAAATAATACAAACTAATTCAAAACAAATAAAGCTAGTTGTTTTTGTAACATCTTTTTGTAGTTTCTAGAAAACACTTTTAATTATTATTTTTCTTTAAATTCATATAGTTCAGAGATAAATTTGTGGAAATAAAACGGTCTCAAAATACTTTTTATCAAGTTTGAAGCAGCGAGGTTGTTTACTATAAATATATCAAAACACTTGTTCATGCTAACCATACAAATTGTGGTCTTCTCAAAGTCATAGCTAAGGTCTTCTACTCATTGACTTTATCTTCAACCTAAGAAAATGTCAAAACAAGTTAGACATTTGATTTGCCTAGTGAAAATACCTGATGTAGATTCTGATTAATAAGATAAAGATCTAACTTACTTGAATAAGTATCTGAAAAACCATTTAAAAATCATTTCCAAAAGATGTAGAGGTTTTATAACCCAAGCCTTATAAAAAGTGTTTCAAACATATTGGAATTTAATGACCCAAAGTATAATAAAATTATTTCTAAATGCGTTGAGATTTAATGACCCAAATCAAATTTAAGGATTTATAGCCTACAAAAGAACTTTTAAAAAGCCACAAACCCTAAACCATCATTGTGTTAAGTAAAAATCAAAGATCAACTTTAGTTCAAAACGTAATAAGTAAATAAGAACATTAATGATATGCAATATGCAACTATCCCAAAACCCAATTCCTCTCAACAAGTCCAATCTCACCGATTCGATGGTTGGGGGGGGGGGGTTGAGTATGAATGGGCGTATTCCAAACATACACCATATAGTTATGAAGGAGCATATTCCAAGCAAACCTAATAGGAAGGATGTAAGAAGTGTATTCCAAACAAACATCTCCCAAGTCCTCATCATACGTTAGGTATTCATGAACCATCACATGAACACCACACAAGGGGTAGCAATCCCAATTGTCCATAATGAGAATTATCTAGAAGTCGCTCATTGTCATCATACATCATAATTGCCAGTCCCGTATCCCTGTATGGATATAACGAGGGGCTCACATAGGCACCAATACTATAATGTATACATATGTTTTATTCACATATTATTTTCAACATTTTCATCATAAAACATCATTTCATCATAATACATCATTTTTATTTATAGAATACCTTTTCAAAACAAATTATCAATATTTCAACTTTTAAGGAATAAATTTTTTCTAAAACCACTTTGTATAACATCTATGAGTTCTCAAACATGTTTAGAAGATATATAGACATGATAAAATGATTAAATTAATCCATTAAGTTCTTTAAAATAATCCAATAGTCTTATTGCTTATCAAACTTTACTTATGGAGTTAAGAGCCCAAAATGTACATAAGATTACTGATGAACTATGTAACCTTAACAAATTCCTTTAGACTATATTTGATCATAATAGATGCGTTTTAAAACTCCATAGTCCAATCCAAATGTTTGTAAGCTCATAGCCTAGCTACGGAATCACTATTCCAACTTCGTAGTTTCCAATTTTATCCTTATGGAAAACAATAATTGTACTTTGCTTTTATAAGCATTTATTGTTTTTAGTCTTGGGCGAAAACCAACATGGGTTTAATTGTAGCTTAGACCGAAAACTTATGGGTTTTCGGTCTGGGTATTGGGTTTTCGGTTTTGAGTCCATACCTATATATAGAGGCTAGGGTGAGGAGTCTAGAGAGTTGGCCATAAGGGAGGGACCATTGTCATATGCATGTGCTAGAGAGAGAAAGTTAGAGAGAGAACTAGTGACTTTTTGGATCTTGTATGTTGGATTATCATTCATATCATCAATACATCATAGATTCATCAAGTTCTTCTTCTTCGTCAACTCCATTCTATCTTGAATCATCCACTTGATTGGGATTCCGCACCCTCAAATGGATCGGATTGATACATCAAGTGAATTTTGGGACTTAAAATTGGTATCAGCGCTTGGATTGTATCAATCTCTATGGTAAGATCTGGAGCGTTTTTGCACTTTTTCTTGAAGGATTTTACGTTTTTGTTTACCAATTACTATTAGGTTATATTTTCTTGAATTGGCTTCTACTCCTTCTTCTTTTATCATATTTTAGCCTGATTGTTTGATCACTAGTTGGTTATTTAGCTTTTGTGGGACTTACAATTGGTATCAAAGCAATTGTAAGTCCTACAAAAGCTGAGTAATAAACTAGTGATCAAACAATCAAGCTAAAATATAATGAAAGAAGAAGGAGTAGAAGCCAATTCAACCAAATTGCACACAATTTCAACTAACTCAATTGTTTGGTACAATAGAATCAAAACACACATATACGACCGAAAACTACTTCTTTACATCTGACAACTACTGACACTATATATAGGAAACAGTGGCCGAAAACGGTTTGCGGCCGAAAACACGATCTGGACCGAAAACGCCGTTTTCGGTCCACCCAACCAAAAACTCATCAAATACTTATACAAAGCCAACAAAATATGACCTAATAGTTTATAATTACTTATGAATTAAGTAATTCTTCATGTGTTTCATCTAAACCATACTTAATGTATTAGTTGATGATTCTAGAATATCCTTTACACATTTAGATGCTCAAATCTGCAAAAAAATATCATAATCTAATAATCAAATCCTTAATTCTAACTTCCACGCCTTGATCCTCTCATTAAATGAGTTTGTACATACATAATGGATTTATTGTAACAAAATCAAATATATGATCAAAGGATCATTCCATAATAGCTAAAGAACTTTTATTCCCCAAATTTGAATTCTAGGGTTCATGGCTATATTTTTACCGAAACATCAAATCTATAAGGTGAATGATGAGATTGAGCTTAGAACCATATAAAACACTCAAATAGTGTTAGAAAACGAAACCTTAACTATCAATTTGATCATAAAACGAATTTGGTGATAGGTTTTCTATATACTTCCTAGATTATTTACATGGCAACGGAAACGAACAAATTTAATCTAAGGCAAACAAACTCTAAATCCTACAAGGATCTTAACTTAATTGATATGAACAAGTACAAGAGGGATCAAATTTACTAACCTTTAGCAAAAGTGAAGAGTTATGTAGTAGATTGAATTCCAACAAGCCAAGGAAGATTGCTACCAAAGTAGATTGCCTCTAATGGTTCACACCCAACAATACCAAAATATTTGATATTAGAAAGTAAACCTTGGAATAATAGAGATTGACCTAGGATTTAAAATGAGAAGATAAACTCAAAGACAAGTTATAACGTCCCAAAAATACTAACTAAATATTTCATTTTTCAACCACCAAAACCATTTCGCAAACATCAGAGTCAAAATCATAAATCAATAATGCGAAAAATAAAACTATGGAGGATGAAATGCTATCAAGTAGGGCTCTTCCATTTGGAACCATAAGTACCTAAAACATTTAAACATAAAACCGTAAGCACAAAGCTTAGTGAGTTCCCTAAAATACAACATAACCATACGGGCACCTCCTACAAACATTCCGGCCCCACCCAGCTCATATATCGAGCCCCACCCAATTCACATAACGGGCCTTGCCTAACATAAATAATGTTCAGTGCCCAACATACATGAAAGATTCACAAAGAAGACTAGCATCTTACATAGCATAATGAGTGTTAGGGTGCAAAATTATACATGGATTGACTTTGTGTCACTTGTTCAACAAAAATGTCATAAAATTCCTTTCCTACATCACGAAGCTTCTAAATATCGTATTCAAAACTTTTGGAATAAAGTGCCAACCTTTCGAATTGTTTCTGCTCAATGCTTTCTTCCAAACTTCGAAAGCGATTCTCTTGAGATTTCAACAAATATTCCATATTGACCTCGATCTCAAAGTTCCTTCCCCCAGTATCAACTTGTATTTGAAGAAGAGAATTAAGTTTAGAGTTAAGGATTTTGACTTGTTTACCTAACATAATCATCTCATCAGGAACATTTTCCTCCTCAGGATCGAATTGAAGATCAACAAATGATACCATGATCTCCTCATCATTTGGTTCTTCATCATGAATCAATCTCTTAGCTTCAGTAGATTGAGAAGAGAATAAAGTGGTGATTGGTTCATGCATGATTATTGAGTAGGTTGGTGAGATGGTCGAAACTGGAGTTGAAGTTATGATAGGTGATGAAATAGGTGGTAAAGTTGTGGATGTTTCAGCAGTTGAAGTTTTGATTGTGGATGAGATGATGGTTGAAGTATGGATGGTTTATGTAACAAAGGATTCGTTGTTTTGTACCTCTTCACCCATGTTGACATTGGTGTCCTTATCAGATAAGTCCATAGGGATGTTTGAAATTCGAACCTCCTCCGTATTGGGCTCAATATGCAAAACCCCAGGCAGTATGACCGTAGTCTTCTTAGGGATGGATGTTGTTTTTTGATCAATTGAATTGATGTTTGTATCCATATTAGATATGTTTATAGTGACATCAAGATCCCATGTCGCCTCAAAATGCGACTTGCGAGGAGAATCCCTTCAAGGTGATCCAAGCATAGAATCTTCTATATGAATAGCAGATCTTCCACTATTACTTTCATTATCAGTTTCGACATTGACTTGATCAAGTGGATCCTGGTGCTTTCTTTTCTCTTGTTTCAACTTTTGAGCCATATCCAAGGCTTGACACTTCTTCGAAGTAGGTGAAACAGGAACTGAGACTTCTCTAAACAAGACCGCTTTCTTGTTGAACTGAGGCTTTCGAATATTCTTGATAACCTTTTGAAAAGAATGAGTACGTGAAGAATCAACTTGCGTTTACTCAGTAGTTTCAACTTCTATTTCTTAACATATTGCTTGACTGGGAAATCATGAGGTTTCTTTGTTGGTTTCTTTGTACTCTTGAGAATCGCTGATTTTGAAGGAATTATTTCTTTCATAACATCCTCCTCCACAGTTGGTGGTTTCTCATCTTGCTGCTTCTTCTTCTCTAGAACTTTAGAAGCTTTCAAAAAACCCTTCGACCCCTTTCGATGGAAGAACACCAATAGAAACACTAGAGTCAATTAAAGCCAAATATTCTACAAGAAGCGGATTTTGAGGATCAACATGCTTGAGCATCGCATCTGGAATACAAGCAACAGTAGGAAATTCAGCTGGATCATCAACAACAATCCTTGGAGCAGCCATAGTAAAAAACTTAGCAGTTTCGACATCAGAAAGAACGAAAAGTCCCTCTTGTTGATAAACCTCCTTCAATATCAGACTCCAAAAACGAGCACACGAAACACCATTAGCCAGATTGGTGTGAGTAATTGTTGTTCGAAATTCCTCCCATAGATGTGTGGCATAATCCACATCCAGAACATAGTACAACCCAACAATAACTGAATAAATTTCCATTTTGGCTTTGTCTAACCCTGAACTTCGACTTGTCAAGCATCGTAACACGATTCCAAAGAGAAAACTCCATATCCAACGAAGACTCAACTTCTTAAAGTGACGTATTCCAGTTTGAACTGGTTGATGCCCCATTTCATTAAACATGTGAAGAACTTGATCAGTAGAAACTTCATAGAAAGTACTTTAGACAGGAAACTTCATAACTTGGGTAAAATGATTCCTCGTAAGCTTTCTTGTCTTCGAATTTGTCAATTGAAATGTGAAAAACTTCGTGATTTTTTTGAACACCACAATGGAACCAGCAAAAGAAATCCATTTTATTGGAACCGTGAATGTAGAAGATAATGTAGTTGACAGAACGGAGTTATTTAGGGTTTCAATCAGCATTCGTAATTGCTTTGGATACTGATTAATCGTGGGAACCAATCGAAGATTAGTGTTCTGAATCTTCATCATGAGTTGAGAAACTTCGTCTTCATTAGTTGTGGTTTTTGGATGAATAGTTGTTTGCGTATCAGCCATTGCAGTGATTGAAAAGTTCATTGAAGATAATGAACAGTTTGTGGTTTTGGGAAATTTGATCTCAAAGCATAAAGTCTAAGAATGAAATCACCAATTGCCTTTTATAATCGACGATATTTTTGAATGTGGACCGGTAGCCAATAATACACTGCCACATATTGTGTTGTTTACTTAACCGGCATCGTAAAAAGCTCCATGTCATAAAAGTGATCATCACGTTTTCCTCGAATCCCATGGAAATCCTGAACCATCATGTTCACCGGATCTTTCACTGTTCCCAACCGAATAAGAACCGCCATATTTTTCGAACTACAATACAAGTACATTTTGTTTATTCGACACCAAGAGAACATCCTTCCTTCCCGCATGGAGGCAAGGCTCATTCACTTTTGGGAATTGAAATCGAAATCATATGCCAGTCTTTGCAAAATCTACGTTTCGAGTTGGTAGTATCCAAAACCTCTAGGATTTTAGTGTAATGTGTGCCAAAGAATGAGAGAGAAGCAAGTTAAAAAACCAAGGACATGGTGATATCAAATTAATTTTGATACGAAAGCAGAATAATCCCAGGCAAGGTTCTCTTCATTCGACATCAAAAAAGATGACGAACGGCTTGTGTGGTATCCCATGAACTAAATCGAATACTCATTGATGAGCATCGAAGGGCTTCTTTTTCATTGGTTTTGAAAGGTAGGTTCAATTTTGCTCAACACCACAACTTAACCTAAGTGTGATTTAATTAAAAAAATCACTTCGATGACCAGTGTAGTCAAGAACAAGTATGGTTGGATATGATTTTAAATGAAAAAAAGTCAGAAAGATATTCAGACGAAAATCACATTCCAAACAAAAGAAATATTGGATCTTGTTGGGCAAAAATATCTTGGTTTTAGAACATTTCATCAAGATCACGCAAGTCAAACAGAATGAGATTTTGAATATCGAAAAGGTACTGCAACAAGTGTTTCATTAAACTCTTGAACAAATATGTTCAGTATCAATTCCTTGATAGTTGTGGTTTTTGGATTTCACCATTATCACGGAAGAATAACTCAGGACGATACACACATAGTGTTATCATATCTACATTTTGGTTGGTTTTGACAAGAGATGTCGAGGATATGAAGTGTAGTGTGTGAGCATGAAAGAAATTTTGGTGAAAAAGATTGGGTATAAGAACTCATTGTACCTTTGCGAAATATATGGACATTGCAGAAATCTGTTTACTCAATATGAGAAGAGAAAGGTAGCTCTTCGACTAATGTGAATATAGCCTAATTGGGAAGAAACTTTCTTAGTGAGAGTTCCATTAAGGCGTCAAACACATAAAGTTTATGAGGCTTGAGGTCAACATACAACAACATGCTTCCAGGGACGCTTAACTAGTATAACAGTTCAAATGAATACATGTCCCCTTGATGGATATGTTCGTTGAGCATGCACCACAACAACATGTTGTTACAAAATTTAACGCCCTAGATTTCAGTCATTTTCAAATTCATCTCTTGGTTTTAAAGTGTGTCATTCTGGTCCTTGTTTTGGAAGGAAGTGGTCGCAAGAAGCCCTAGTGGCAAAATAGTAAATTTGGGAGAAGGTATGGTACGCCAAGCGTACATGTGAGTATGCTAAGCATACTAGGGTGTGCCCTAGTATGATGGGCGTACACATATGTATGTTGGGCGTACTCTTGTATGAAAGAAACCCTAATTTTTAGGGTTTGTGGGGTATTTAAGCACATTTGTGGATCATTTTGCCTCACTCTTTCAGCCTCCAAGTCTTTAAGCCGTTTTTAGCAAAACCTAACCCCATAAGTGAGTGTGTTGAGCTTAAAGTGTGATATTGGTGTGCTTAAAGGAAAAGGAAGTGCATCAAGGAGTTAAGGAAGGAATGCAAGCTTGTAGATCTTGGATCATCATCTCATTTAGAACCTCCAGAGGGTAAAAAGTTGCTACCTTTATGCGTTGTTTTCTTGGATCACATTTTGCTAGATTTATGATGTTCTTTTTGTCCTAAAAGTCCCACTGTTATGCATGTATGGTTTTGCTCGTTTTGGGTTGTCCTTTCAGACCCTAGGAAGGGTTCTAAGCCATAAAAATGAGGTCCCTTTAGCTATTTTGGCTCCATGTATCTTGTAGAAGGTCTTAATGGATTAAGGGCTTTTTGGACGTCTAAAGTCATAAAGTTGGAGACTTTATGACCCTGGAGTGCATCTGGAAGCCAACAGTCAGGGATCATCCTTATGTTTTGCAGTGCGAGGTGAGTTTTCCTCAATATACTTATGGGTCGAAGGCACCAAGGCCAACCCATTGGTTTGATATCCTGCTATTCTTTGATATGCTGAGTATGGAATAGATATGCATGATTACGCTAGTTGTCGATATGCTAGTCTGGTAGATATGTACGACTACCTATGATTATGTCTGCTTGATTATATGTTATGTTGTTATCTGTCGGCATATTGTGTTGGTTTGAGGTTGTACTGCTTCCTGTTGTAGCCAACAAACCCTCGAGCATTCCAGATATGAGCTGAGTGTCGGCCAGGGCATGCCAGACTCATATTGAGGGCTCAGTAGCATTCCAGAAACAAACGGAGGACGCGTTTGGTATGCCAGACTTGTACTGAGGGCTTAAGGGTATTAGAGCAATCCAGATATGAGGTAATGGTTGGGTAGGGCATGCCAGACTCATACTGAGGGCTCAGTAGCATTCCAGATACGAGTTGTGGACCGGTTGGTATGCCAGACTCGTACTAAGGGCTGAACATTGGTATTTTAGTCCGATGACTAATTGAGTTGGGAGCAATCCAAACATAAGCCATGGGCCCTATGGGCAATCCAGACTTATGATGTGGGCTCAAGAGTAGGCTAGATATGAGTTGTGGGCCTAATAGGTAACCCAAACATCATTACTGTAGTTGCTTAGTGTATGCATCATAGTTGTACATAACTAAGATTCTATAGCCTGAGAATATTCGGTTTGGCCTTATTTCTTATTCCTTGTCAGGTTGTGGGCTTAGGGTAGGATCGAGTATTGGACTGTCTATAGGATCCAATGTTATGTATGGATAGCATAGACGAGTACTCTAGGGTTGGTGGAAGTTTCATGAGTGGGTGCAGTGTATAGCGTGTCAGCGCAAGGAATGATTAACCACTATGGGGAGAGTGAGATCAAGGAGGAGGTGCACCCATGGTGCGAGGAGTTTGAGATCGAGGATTTCGTATGAGGATCTTTCTGATTTTATTGTGTTAGTGTCAGTTGGCTTCTCTGCTCGAATGTTGCTTGCTTTGTGCTTTGTGGGACCCATATTGATGAGAGATAACCATCAACTAAATACAGTAAAATCACATGCTATGAAGGTTAAATAATATTAGAATGAAGGACTCGGGCCTATTGTGCAACTCTTGTTTGAGTCCAACCATTGTAGGGTTTGGCCCTTTAGTCAAAGGATTATTTAAGCTTAGTTGCATGTGAATGCATTCAGGAAATGGTTAGCTGTTGTTGGTAGGGGTTCTTCTGTAGCTGATGGCAGATGGGGTTAGGGTAAGTCATAGGATAGCTTAGGGAGTATTTCATGCGGTTGTTTCGCCGATGGGAAGGTTTCCGGAGTATTTTAGGACTAAGACTTAGAAAACCCAAAATGGTTCTTGAGGAAAGTATGGATAGGTGTGGAAGGTAGTATTGGGCCCGTACTATTAGAAGCATAGGATCCATACTGGAATCAAGGAAGGATTCAGGAATTCTAAGTGTTGGTCAGGGAAGATAGCATGGTTAGATACCATGATCTGCGACCGTGTTTCTATTCCTGTTAATCTTTCGGTTGTGACTGTTCAGGCATGCAAATGGATTTGGTAAGTGTTTTGTGTCCCAGTGGCATTATTGATTTGGGTTATTTGGTGCAGACCTAGTGAGCTTTTTGGTTTGAGACCTCGAGGGTTTTGCTTGAGGCCAGGTATTCGAGTCGCGAGACTCAAGAAGGGGGTGATGGCTATGATCGGCTTGGGTTTTGCAGCTGGAAGTGAGATGATTGGTTAATGGATTGGAATGTCGTTATTTGTGGAAAGGGTTTTTCCCTTTCAGTTTTCTGAGTTCGGGGAAGGAGTGAGCATGATCGTAACTTCCAGGGTTAGGAAGGGTAGTACTTGCTTAAGTTGGTTTGAGTTATGATTTGATTTTAGAGCCAACAAGTGGTAGTTCGAGCCCTAAGTGGGGGAGAATCGGGATTCTCGGGTTGATTATTTCATCCGTTGAAGGATTTGTCAGTTCGTTGTTGGATTGATGTTTTCAGATTAGTTGGGCAGATGTTGATTGGTGGATCTTTCTAGGAGTGGATATGTTCAATTCCATGTGGGTCTTGATTCTCTGGAGTAAGTTTCAATGTGTCCTCAACCACTGGTTTTAGGGTTCTTCATTCAATAGAAATTCACTAGGAAGTTTAATTGTGTCAGCCGAGATGCAGTGGCCGGGCCAATCTGGCATCAAGCTCAGTAAGTTCTATATTCGTTGATCCTTTGGGCGTGTTTATCCTCAAGGGTGAAGTTGAAACTCGGTTCATAGCGGACTCAGGTTTTAGTAACCTTTGGGATCCGTGGAAGTCTTATCGAACTAGTTGCATAGTGGTGGAATCCGTTCAGTCTCAATCAAGTATGGGATCTTGTTTTGACTGCTTGTGGGGATGCTTTCTGTTATTGATTGAGGGGTTATTTCGTTTCTTGCTGGTGTTTCTTCTCTATTTGGATGAAATTATTGATGGTGGTATTTCATGTAAGCTGGGAAAGATAGCATTTGAGCACTTGGTTCGAATTATGTGCATGGTTCTTTTGGGTTTTAGCCTTCAAACTGGGCCAGTAGTGCAACCATTTTCCTATTCGCAGGTCTTGTGTGATCATGTTTGGTAAGGTTTGCTTTGGTAACATCTTTGTGGTACTCAATTGGCGTTATGAGGGAATTGTTTAGGTCCCTTCAAGGAAATGGAATGAGGTGAGTATCTTGTTGGATTAGGTGTCTAAGCCCATAACTATAATTGGTATGTACTTGATCTGAGAGTAGCATGGTCCATTTCGGGTTCCATATTACCAGGACAATTTGATAGGATGAATATTTGAGTAAGGGGTTATTTATGATTTACTAATATATTATAAGTATAGTATATTAATGGAGAAATCATATTATTTAATTAGTATTGATCAAGAACTAATTTCAAATTAATTTAGTGATCAAAAGAGACTAATTAAATTAACGGGGACTGATTAATTAAAATCAGTGATACATGTATAGTTTGGGCTAATGATCCATATTGATTTGTAATGGACTAAGTTCATGTAAGACTTCATGAAGAGTTATTCCAGAGGGCTTATCATATGGTTATTGGATTTAGGCCCAAGGAAGTGGATTAGGGTTTAACTCTTGGAATTCTACACTATATATGTAACCCACTAAGGCCAAAAATCAGGTGAATGTGTTATTGGAAAAGCATAGCCGATTTTGGTGTGTCCAAACCTCACTCTCAAGTCCTCCATTTGTTCATGGTGTGTTGTGAACTGTTTGAGGCATCACACTTGGGGTGCTAAGTTCTTAAAAGCCAAAATTCAACAAGCTACACCAAGAGGTAATCTTCTAACTTACTTTTATATTCATATGCCAAATTGTATGCTAGTTGTAGGCTTCATGCTTTGGAAATTTTGTTGTATGTATAACTAGAGAAAACTTAGATCCAAAGCATTTAGGGTTGTACGTGCACCATAGGATGTTGTAATACATAAAACCCAACAGTGGTATCAGAGCCATGGGTTGTTTTCTGTTATATTTGATGCATGGTTAATTATTTAAGGCTAGAAAAAATGAAATTCTACACTCTGTCAGGGTGAACTCGGCGAGTCCACTCATGAACTCGACGAGTTCATCATGAACTCGATGAGTGCATTATCCGACTCGACGAGTTCAACAATCTGTTGTAGGTTTTCGGATTTTTTTTCCAGAATTGGATTTGGATCATTACTGTCACACCCCGCTAAAGCGGAAACATGAGGTGTGGCAGTACAAAGGGTTTCATAGCAAAAGTTTAAAGACAACATCAACCATGGTATTAAAAATCATTACAAATTTACAACGGCTTTGAACAACTTTTAAAAGAAATTACATTGTAAATTGAAATAAAACACATGCGAATGCTCCTAAAATTGAAGTGTCCCTAAGTGCCACTTACTCGATGATTCCTGAAAAATCATGTAAAACGAGCGTCAACTATAGAAATAGTTGGTGAGTACTCACAGATAAACAAAATAATATTGGTTCAATGAACTGAAATCAAAGTTTTGATAAAAGTTTCCAATAATAAAAGTATATTGTTAAAATGAGTAAATAAGTTTGTAAGAACAAAGTTCTTTGTCATCATGAGAGATAAAGTATGTTGCCCAAATAAGATGCAACATTCATATTCTAATGGAAGATAAAGTTCGTTACTCAAACGAGTAAACAAGTTTCATTGCTAAAATGAGCAATCAATTTCGTTGCTACAAGGAGCAAACAATTTCATTGCTAAAACAAATATATATAAGTTTTCAGTAATAAAAGTTTGTTGCTATAATGAGAAACAAAGTTTGTTGCTATAATAAGCATAAAAGTTTCGTTGCTAAAATAAGTATACAAGTTTCATTGCTAAAATAAGTATACAAGTGTCGTTGCTAACATGAGAGTACAAGTTTCATGTGCGCATAAAGATTCGTATGTGCCTCAAGTTTCCATTCATGAGTTCACAACCCAAGCCTAATGACCGAATCGTGCCCTATTGACTACTATGTGTATCGCAAACATAGTGTATAAAATGGTAAAATGCACTCAAGCGAATCGTGCGAGTGAGGAGTTGTCTACCTCATGATAGCGCTATCCATAATAACCATAGGCTCAAAGAGTTAATGAGTTGTGTCTAGAAATTCCAGGGACTTAACCGCGATACAGTCCTCATGAATTAAAGTAACATACCCATACATACGAAATATAGCAACCAAGTTTCATACAAGTCAAAATAAATATAACAAACATAAAAATAGTTTAGGACATGCTTTTCCACCCCAAAACATTTAAAAACCGAAAATAGGGGAGTGCGTGAATACTCACTATATGCAAAATATAGCAACCAAGTTTATACGAGTCAAATAAATACAACAAATATAAATAGTTTAGAACATGCTTTTCCACCCAAAATATTTAAAAATCGAAAATAGGGGATTGGTGAATACTCACAAATGCATTGAGATGATGCAAATGATGTCTTGATCTAAGTTCCACTTGTACCACTACCGATTCCTACAATAATGGTATTCGCTAGTGAGTCTCTAATCGAAATCTAACACTAGTATACTTACTACTACAATAGAATTATGCCAATAGTGTGGCAAAATTTAATATTGATAAGTTACAAACATTTTTCTGTGAAAATTTAATTTCAATGAATCAATTGTTATATAACAATTTAAGTGGAAATTTCTCATTATTGAAATGCTAACATTTAACATTTTAAGAGGTGTTCTAATGATTAAATATTCAAAACTAAATCAACTTAGTTCTAAACTTTCCCAAACTTTGCATTTCAGTTTTAATTGAAGTCATAGACCTTAAGATAAATTTTCTTGAATTTTTGATTTGTCTAACTATTTTTCACCATTTAATTTGATGAATAATCATAAAATCATGGAAAAATAGTAAATTATCATGAAAAATTTTTGTAATTTTTGTGTAACTATTTACAGTGTACATAATCTAGGAAAAATATTAATATGTGTTTTCAAAATGTTTAACACAATTTTTCTGATTTTTGTACATTTAAGTGTATTAAATCTTGGGAAAATAGAAGAAAAATAGCATAAAGAAGACACAAATCATCAAAATTTTTATGTATCATCCTAAAATATTATAAGAGTTTCTGGTAAATTTTCATGAATTTTGGATGAGTAAAACTATTTTTCCTGTTTTTAGTCCATTATAAACACAAAATTCAAGAAAAATAGATATTCATTTTCAAAAATTCCCAAAATATTTTTAAAAGTCTTAAATATAAGTTAGAAGCTGCGAAAAATAAAAAATAATATTTTCACATTCCCTAAAGTGGTTTTATGATTTATTGGAGCTAAATAAAAAGAAAATTAAAAACCATACTAAACAGTAACAAAAATCGATGAAACTTCATGAGAGATGTTTATTAACCTAACGGGTCATCTAAAATTATTTCCAGAATTTATGAACAAGTGTAAGTATTTTATATGCTTTCACACTCTATTTTCTTATTATTTTCATGTAAAAATAAAGAAAATATATATTGAGCTGAAAATTTCCAGAATGCAACTTCAAACAATTTAATAACAATGAACAATTGTTTTTCTTATTTTTGATGTCGAAAAACATGCCTAAAGGTTCAAACAATTATAGAGAAAACTTGATTCTTGTGATTTTGGTAAAAATTATTGATGTTACTTTGAGAATTTTTGCAACATGTTCCAAAGGCTTTTGAATCAAGATATTTTTATACCTCTTAATAAATGATGTTAAGTACTCAAATTAATTTTTCCTTGATTTTTAGTTATGAATAAGATCTTTGAACATGCAATACAAAACTAGTATTCACAAAAGGTGCTGATTGAGCAACAGTTTTGTAAAAATTGCTAAAAATCGAAATATTTGGATTTTCCAGTGAGGTCAGCTGGGTTTAAAAGCTAACTCAAAATATTATATTTCAGAAAAATAATCCGGAATTTTGGTTAAGAAATGAGTGAGATATGACAGTTTAAAGTCAGGTATAGAAATCTGGCAGATTGCATGCATGGTGATTGGTTAGAAAAATGAGTTTCATCATTTCTTTGAGTAAATATTTTGAAATATTTTTTAAAGATATCATGATAAACTTATATTCTAGTTATGTATCCAGAGATCAAAACATTAAAACTTATCAAAATGTATACATTTATTTATGAACAAAATTTTGTTTCTCAAAAACTCTTAACTTGAGTTTGATGTTTTAATCCTTAAAATTGATTTTCGCACTAAGATCATGAACATCCAACCTTGTTTATCATAAATTCATGGTGTTAAAACACATCCATGATGTTCTAAAAACCATTTTAACAAAAAAGAAAACAAGTTTGAAGAAGATGAAGAAGTAGAAATCGGTTTTTGAAGTAAAATGCACATGCATGGCTTAAATAATTGTTGTGGATCTTCAAGAGATGTATGTTCTTTACCTTAAATTTATTTGTGGCTTGAAAAAACCTTATTAATCTCCATAATTTCGTGGTTAAGAGGCTGTGGTTGTGGTGTTTGGAGAAAAAAAAATTAGAGAGAAGGTAGAGAGAGTTTTCTAGAAAGAGAAAGAAGAGAGATGTGTGTGTGTGTTGGAGAATGAGAGTGTGAGAGAGATATGGGAAGAGAGGGGTCCAAAATTTTGAGTATAATAACCCCTTTCTCATTCATTTTGTTTTATAAAATTTAAGTTATTTTATAAAATATCTCAATTTTTATACAAAATGTGCACTAAAATCAAGTTTTTATTCATAAAACCTTAATTTTTTATTTATAAATTAAGGGTAAATGTTAATGAGTTAAATTTTATTTTCCATGAATGCATTTTTATAATTTTAATTATTATAAGATCATATTATGAGGTTCATAACTATTGTTATAGAATTTTTAAGGTTAAAGTTTATAAATATGAGTTTTTATGGCTTTTAGGGTCTTGAGATTTTATAAATCTTTGGATATCAAAATAAATAGAATATTTGAGACTTTAAATTATCTTGTGGTATTATAACTCTTTTATAGTTATAAATAATGTTTGTAATTTATTTTTATCGGTTTATTGGCATTCTATGTAGTGATTCTGAGATTCAAGCGAAATTGAGGAATCAAGTATACTAGTCCTAGTCTTCAACTTTGACTTAAGTTTCTATGAGACTTGGAGCTAATTTCTACCACTAGGTCAAGTGCATGATGTGTGTATATGATTCATGAAAAGGTGTTCAAGTCAAAGAGTGACCTAAATATGGTTATTCACTACAATTAAGTAGTTGTAGAATTCACATATCAATGTGAGATCTAAGTATACTATCCATTGATTCTATCTGCTTCCAAGTTTCTACTAGGTTATAACTTAGCTTCTAGTTACTAAGTCTAATATGTGTTGTGTCTATATGTGCAACTAGTCTAGTCAAATCTAGAACCGACTCGAATTTTGACGGTTGTCACAATTACCTTAAACTGTTTTGTACCATAAAATCTGTTTTTCTGATATGTTAATGATTATCCCATTTAATTAAAAGATAAATTGTCAGATCCTGAAATTAATACTAGTTTATATGATATGCTAATTGTTTTTAATATTTTGATTCGAAGTTATCTTGCTATAAGCGTTGTATTATGTCAAATTTGTAAAAGATAAAATTATGATTATTTTATTGGTTTTAAAATTTGATCTAAATGTTTTTTAGGAGTTACAAAACTTTCCATCAAGTTTTAGAACTCAAAAGTTTTTTTAATGGAGTTACAAATCTTGTCATCAAGTTCAGAACTTAAAGGTTTTTCAAGAGTTACAAAACTTGCCCTCAAGTTTTGAAAGTTAAAAAGTCACATTTATAGAATATTGAAAAGTTTTCAAAATGTGCAACTCTTGGGTTCATAACATAAAAAAATTAATTAAATAGGTTTAATTTTGAATTTTTATATTTTTAACCTTAATGATTTTCTTTTGAATAGTTCAAGTTAACTCTTATGGATTGTATTAAATTAATTAAAGTGTTTAATTAAAAGAGAATATTGTTAAGTCCATAATAATAACATGGTTTAATATTAATTAAATTAAGAGTATAATTTATTAATAGATTAAACCACATAGTATTTTAAAAGTGTAAAATACACCCTTATACTATATAAAATTATAAGTTTAATAATTATATATATGTCTAAGACAAGTCTGTCTTATCGTTAGTAGGCCTCATTCACGAAACCAGTCTATAAGGGGGGTATAAGGATATTGCCTATAAAATGGTGGTTTAATTGGTGTCCACTTTCACCCACCGCTTCCTTGACTGGTGGAGGGTCGTTAGCCGAACGGGTAGGATAGGAGATTAATTCTCATTAAAAGTATAATGATAATTATAAAGTAATTAAATGTTTTTTTAAATTCCCAATCTTAGTTACTTTAGGAAAAATGTGAAAATGATACTATTCCATGAAATTGCATTTTGAACCTTGCCAAGTCGTTAATGGAGCGTGTGTGGTTAACCGACAAATTAACTTGGATTAACAAGGGTGGCAAAGGGTAGCTTGATGTTTGTCATAGATCAATGGAGCGTGTGTGGTTAACTGACACATTGATTAGGTGATAAATGAAATTGAGAGTACCAAGTATATTTGAATGGTTATTCACACCTTGTTTGTGATCCTCGGTATCCCAGTCACAAACTTGAAGGGCATAATCGAGGTTAAACATGTCATTGAAAAGTTCAATGAATCTCAAAATATCTAGGAGTTACATTTAAAACTTAATTCGTTTAAAATTTGGTTTTCGTGGTGGAATTGGTGAATCGTCATTTACCTACCAACAAATAGTTTGCAATTGGATTACGGCATCCCTCTTCCAAATTGTGAATTATAGTGTTGGGTCCTAGCCTTAATATTTCATTTGGGTATTATATTAAGGACTTAAATCAACTTAACTTGAATTTCTCCCTTGTAGATGTCTAGTTTAGATAACTATGATGTTCCCAAATATTTTGGAAAAAGCTTTCCTCATGTATATGATGTTCCTAGAAATCATATTTCACTTCCTCCACCTCCTCCAATAGTTCTCCCTAACCTACATGTTGGAAGACTTGAAAAGTTCAAGGTCACTCAAACCCTATTGGCTAGCAAACACCAAGATGGAAGGTCTGTGAGTGCACATGTCTTGGAGATGAAGTCACATATTGACATGTTGGGAATGTTAGGAGTCATTATGTCGAGGAAGTTGGCTGTTGACTTGGTTCTTCAGTCACTCCCCGAGTCGTATAGTCGTTTTGTTAAAGACTACTATATGACAGACCGCGACGTGACCCTTATTGATCTTACCTATTTGTTAATTGCTGCTGAATCAGCAATGATTTGGCACACTGGTAATGCAAATTTGGTTGGACGATCTACTTCCCAAACTTCCATTGACATTGAGAATGGAACCATTAGAAGTCCAGAAAAGTATTCTCTTCCTAATGGAAAGGGATCGACCATGGTCAATCCGTTTGACCAAATGGTAAAGAGAAAGGCTAAGTTTGAGATTGTCCCATGTACCATTCCAAAAGAATTTGTTTGCTTCTACTGCCAAGAGAAGGGGCATTGGTTGTGAAGTTGTCATATCTACCTGAAAGACCATAAGGATGGTAAATTCAAAGTGTATGACTCTGCTTCAGGTAAGTCCGCTATCTAAGTCTATTAATTTGCTATTTGGAGATTCTTAATACATGATGTAATGTAATTACATTTTGATGTTTTGTAGGATCGAATAAAAGAAAGGAAGCTTAAAGGAAGAGTAAACTGAATCTGATCGTGAAGACATGGATTTTGATCCCCTGATTCGATGATCGAATTTTTGAGCTGCTACTTGGGAGTTATGATAGATTGCTTAGAAATATGTAGTAACATAGTTTTCATTTGTAATTGCGTTGTGAGGACAAGTTTTTCCGCATTTCATAAATAAATAAAATTTTGATTTGATCTTATATTTATATCTCCTTGCGATGGCATTTGTGAAAATTGATGTTTGTATATTTCTATTGTTAACAATGTTGAAAATGGATTTGATTCTTTCGTTTGTGGGGGTGTCGAGAATTTACCAAATAAGGTAAAAATTTCATCACCAAGTTTCAATTGGACAGAAACTTGGAATCATGCAACTTCTATTGTATGATGAATGAGAACCTTCATCTTTGGGAAATTAAGACTAATTCCTTGTTCACAATTATATGTGAGTCAAGTGAAGGACCAGGGGATCGGGTACACTTGGTTGTGTACTGGATCAGTTCCACCACAAAGAACGATAAGACTATTCGTCATGATTTACTAAAAGCTTAGTAAATATGGTTATACTTACAAGATTAAGTGTAATTCTGAATCATTGGAAAAGTTTCAATGTATAGCAGAACGAATAAGAAGAATCAATTAGGCAGAAAGATAAAAGTTTCTCCAATCTGAAAGTAAAGGAGAGTAGTTTAGTATTGTGTTTTATGATTATCATAATGATTATAGAACCATATCACAATTGATCCTCTAAGAACACCTTAGTTTACTTGAAATGGCTAAGAAGAGGAATCAGGAATTGTTGAAATGGTTAAATCAAAAAGGTTAATCATAGTTCGTTCCAAAATCGAGTTTTAGAGTTATGAGTGACACGTTCCAAGTAGGTTTATAACACATCATAAAATGTGGAGTAGAAAGTTTTTCTTGCTCATGCTCATTTGAGATTGGTAGTTGTGATGTCTTAGATAAGAAAAAGACCAACTAAGACCAATTATATATATTGTCATTCTTGATAAGAAACCGCACTAACTCTTGAATATTTATTTGTCAGGGAAAGTTTTTTGACAGAGAATCTTATATGTCAAGAGGTCAGTGGGAATCTTAAAGACCTTGAAAAGCTTCAAGAACTAATCAAGAGTAAAGTCATCATTTATCACTAGCACACGACTTGAGGTTTGTAACCTATCGTGTTGACATAGTCTTGTTTCTGTGTCATTCCAATTAAAGTTGACTATGCATGTGAGTTCTATGAGTTCTCAATTGATTGCATAAGGCATTAACCCGTAAGGGTGAGCGGCTTAACAGCTTGGAAGACATGGTATGCCCTTGTGCTTCCAAGTGGCAAGAAATTAAGATTGAGTAAGTTCAGTCCATATAAGTGTTATTTTGTCATAAACCTTGTCTTATGATAATGGTTGGAAATGACATTTTCACATGGATAGGAACACATACACCATTAAATCTAAGTGACATAAGGTTTCTCTCTACTTCATGAAAATGATAGCGAGGAAACGCTTCCACTAAGTAGATTTTGAGAAGATAGCAGTTTTGTTAATTGCGTTCTCAAATTCGATTATGATTACGACATCCCTCTTCATAGTTCGAATTGTGAGAAATGATAAATAGTTTGAACATTCGGGACTTACTGCCGTAAGTTCTGAAATAGTTTAGACACACGTATGAGCTTTCTAATAAAAGGTGTATGAGCTTAGATAAAGGCTTATCGAAGCATCTTGTATCAGAAATATGAACTTTGGTAAAAAAGTCAATAAGTATTGATTTCTAGAAGTCTAGTTGATTTCTAGGTACATGTCAAAGCTAGTGGGAGCATAAGTGCTATGCTGGTAAGAATATAATCACCATGATAGTGAGAGCGTGATTATCATGTGAAGTGTTGAAAGTTAGCAATACTAGTTATAGGAAACAAAGGTTACAAATTTGAAAAGTTGCTAAATTTGAAAAAAAATTTCGCTATAATAAGGGAGAGAATACCTATACTTTATTTTGAATCTAAAAGTTTAGATTGAAGTATTAATCAAACTTAGTCATGGATATAACATTTGAAATTCTATATATGGATATATTATAGCAAAAAACTGGTCAAGTATCATGTCGTTATGTAAGACATTATGAATCGTGTCCCATATGCTTCAAATATAGGATCAATTACATATGATGTAATATTCACGTGCTCTAATTTTCTAAATGCCTAGGGCGTTAAGAGGGAAAAAGGACTAGAACCAAATATGACTAAAGTTATTAAATGACTGTCAATGACAATCTACGGTTCGCTAAGGATTGATCTCTTGTAGTTGGAAGTATAGTAATGGATGGACCATATTGACATTATTATGAATAGACAGGATTCTATTTATAATGAGTTGTGATATGACATATATGGAAATGTTTCCATAATGGGAAATGGATATTAAGAATCTATTTATGCAAGAAGGATGTTCAAAGGAATGTACTTTGAATTTGAGACTTGGCTTCCTTGGAATTGTCTTGTTATTAATCTCCAAAGGAATAATTTGTAATATCGTTGGCAAAGTCTCTGTGACTTTGTACGTCGACATTACAAAAGGATCATTGCATGGTAGTGGTAAGAATTATGTGTTCTTGCACTAAGGATTTCGAATTGTGAAATGAGTATCATGGAAATGTTTTCAATTTGATCTATTTCACAAAGTAAGGACCATAGGTAAACATATTGTGCATGCTTGGAGCATGGGATAACTATTGTTTTAATTCAAGTATTAAGTCGATTTATCGAAACATTATACAATGAATAATGTGTAATAAATATGGTGATTAAATAAAAGGTGTTTTATTTATATTCAAAAGTTTTAAGACCATATTGGATTCGATTATTCTTGTGTTTCACTTTGTATGTTTTGACTTCCCGAATAATAAGATTATTTAAACCATCCACAGTCAATCATACTTTGGAAGTAGGTATTGAGGCAAGATTGTCATGAATCTGACTGTAGATTGTCTAAAGTATTTAGACATAGCACAAGTTTGTTGCAGTGTTCATGAGTACTCCTATAATAAGATTTGAGTATTGGATTAAACCCACGCTCATCCGAATCACTTCATGGATTTTATCACGAGTGATTGGTAAGACAATAATATCTTATATTCTTGAAACGAAGACATATAGTTGCAGTTTACAAATCGGTTGCACATTGATAATATGTAAATGCACCACTAACTTGATGTTATAAAATGTATTGTTGTGTTTCATTTGATGAGTAAATAGAGAAAGCATGTGAGTTGAAGTTTATTCGTTCCTTTTACCCTTAGAGGGATAAAAGTAACATTTGTGGGCCCCTCGATGATTTAGTGATGACAACCCTAAGCGCTTGGCCAAACCTAGACTGATTTGATTTGTTCAATTAGTTAGTCGTCATAATGCACACATCTCACAAGGACTTTCTGATTCCTGACTGATACTTCCCACAACCCTTACTACTTCTTTTATCCAACCAACAAATTTGCGACTCACTCGTCCTATCAGTGCATCAACACTGAAAGCACCACAAGCAGAAGAAATGAACAACCATGTTCACTAGGCCCTCAGCCTATGACTAGAATACCCCTACAAGGTCGTCAACATAGGAAAAATCATCAACAATGACTAATATGTACTTCTTCTTATCAAGCATTGTCCAGCCTTCGAAAATCTCTCAAATTCTCCTTCATCCTAATCATGTGACGCGAGCATCCACTATCGATATACAAATTCTCATCATATTTCTCGGAACATACCTGCGATCAATTAGATTAATTTAGGTCCCCAAGACCTTTTGTGTCCATGGACATTAGCTTGAAACATATTATGTAATTAGGAACCTATAACCCAATTATGAACCTTCGACTTGAAACTGTCAATTAAGTCAATTTCATTGACATTCGGCATCGAAATGTAATCATTCGAAAGGTTCAACATTGATTTTCACTCTTTCATCCTTTTTCTGAAATCCATCATCTTTCTTCTTTGGAATTTCATTCCACTTTCACACTGTTGGATTAGACTCTTTGGGACGATGTACTTCCACGCATTGAATCATTTAAGTATTTCTCATAAGCAGATTGAATTTTCTCTTAAGAATACTTTCCTGACTTATATTGTTTTCCTTTTCCCTCCAGCTAATTATTGATGTTCCTTACATCACTTCTCCCTTTTGCAAATGATGCTTTTATCTTCTACTTCGAATCAGGATTTTGAAAGTGTAGTTTTTTAGGTTTAAAAGCTACATTTTTATTTCCTTGAACTTCTATTTTTTCAAATTCACGTTTTGGAAATGAACTTTTGATGGATTTTGAAAACGATTTTAGTATTGATCACGATAACCAACACCATTTTGATGAAAAACTTTTTGTTTTTGTTCCAAAACGTCTTTGAGCATGAGTTGGACTAAAATTCTTTCGTCCATTATTTTGAACAAAATTCCCTTGTTCCTTGTTTTGAACAAAATGTCAATTTCCATAATTTTGATCAATGTTTCTTCAATTATGGTTTTGGAAATAGCTTCAATTTCCACGATTTTGAAAATTATGTAGTCGAAATTGATTTTGAACATTGGTTCGACTCTTTTGAAAACCACTTTGCTTTTGAGACAGTTTCTTTTGAAATGACGTCTTATTTTGAGAAAATATCTGAATGTTTTCAGATGATTTTTGCTTAAAAACTTTTTATTTATGAAAAGCTTTTACATTTTTCCAATAGGCTTTGTTTTGTGCTTTTGAATTTGAAACACTTTCTTACAAACCAATTTCACCACCTTTTCTTTGAAAAATTGTGTTTTTGCCTTTTGAAGTTTTGAAACATTATGTAAAGAGTTGCCACCTTTTTCTTGGTTTTTATTGTCAACACTTGATTTTTCAGTTTTCACCTCCCGAACACGTTTTTGTTTTCGTTGTTGAAAAGTTGTTGAATTTTTGTTCATACAATTTTAGTGTTTTGATTCGAATAAAAACCTTCTTTTTTCACTTCTTTATTGTCTTCCTCAACCAGTTTGCTCAATTTTGGATTCACCTATCACCATTTCCTGAGCTGACAAATACTTGATTTGGAAATACAACTTCATTTGTACCCTTGAGCCTTGGATAGACTACTAAATTTGATTCCAGATAATGCTTTCCTTTATCTTTCAACACCTTTGTGTACTCCTTTGATTCCTCATACACCTGTTCGACTACAACTCTAGGAATAAGTGCCCCATTCGAAACATCATCTTCATAGCTCACATAGTCTTCCACCTCAACATGATCAAGAGGATCACAGACTTTGGATGTAGAGGGTCGATCACTGTTTACCTTCGATATTGAATCATGACACTTTTCTTTGCCTTTAGCCATTGAATTGACATTAATAACATATAATTATGAGCAATAGACACTCTCCTCGGCTTCAGTTTCACCGATATTATCAGAATCATCTTTGATATCAGCAAAATTTTGTTGAGAATAAAGTGTTGACTTCTCAGTCATGTTCAAAATCTTAACTTGTTCATTTTTAGTTAAAGTTACATTAACAATATGCACAAGATCATCAGCATTCAAGCATTCATCAATCTTAACTATTCCATTTACATCTGAATCATTAGGGATTTTATCATACTCAAATATTTTCTTTTCACAATCATAAGAATTTTCATCTATCTTTTCTTTCTTATAAGCCAAGAAAGGAAGCACCTTTCGATGTTGTTCTTTGCATATGTCAGATAAATGATGCAGCTCAATCAATTTTGCATACAAACGTTTAGCTGAATTACAGTAAATATTTCTCTGTTTAACTAACATCATGTTATCTGTCCTAACAGAATCTCTATCTACTATAACATTTCTTAATTGAATCTCTAAACTCTCAATGACAATCTTCTTAACTTCCAATTTGTTTCGAACATCATATAGCAATGATTTCGATTTTTCGACTTCTCTACTCATGGAAATCAACATATCATTAAGATAAGAAAGAGTATCATCAAAATCTATTAAAACTGCATGATAAGTATTCGAAGGAATATTAAGAGATTTAAGAAGATTACGTACCTTTGCTGTTATATGAGATTTGTCAGCACTTGTTGAAACGAAACATCTTCCTGAGATCTTCTCCTTATCAGAATCACCTTCTTTGAATTGTGCATACATAGCTCCATGTGTAGGATGTCACATTTCTTCATCATCAGACCCTGAAGACCAGATCTGATATGCCCCTTCGTCTTCATCTTCTCCTCTAGCCATCAAATATATTCCTTTGGTTTGAGCTTTTATCTCCTCAATCCTTCCTGCATAATATGCTTCGTCCTTCACTCTTTCATTCTTCTCCTCCTTTATCTCAACATATAGTCCTTTGTTAAGTGGTTCAACCCATTTCCGTAATTGCAATCATAACCCGAATCACCTTTAAGCTTCATCTCCTTCTTATCAACCACATTCTTTACTTCTCTTTTTTCCTCTTTCAACTCGACCTTCACAATCTTTCTAGTTGAGCTATTCCCCTTAAACTCATTGTTATTCTTGAACTTCGGGTTGAAAGGCTTCTTGTAGAATTTCTTTACTTTGTTGTTTGAATAATAAGCTACTGCTTCATTATCAGAATTAAGCAGAAAACCTTCTTCTTCAAGTTTATCTTCTTTAACAGATTCGACTTAAAAATCTTTGGCAGTCACTTTCGACAACAGTGCCAATGCCCCCCCCCCAAACTTAACTTTCCTTCTTTAACAATTTCATTTATCTCACTTTCATGAGCTTTTAGAGCGTTATACATATTAGACAACGAATAACCATCGAAACTATCTTAATTTTTTTTTTATCATGAGGCTAATGTTTCTCCATTCTTTTCTCAACCCCATCAAAAAAGTAAGGTTGAACTCCAGATTCAAACGAGTAACATCATATCACGTGCATTTGAATATCATTTCGTTCAAACGATCAAAATAAGACTCTATTGATTTGTTATCCTTCTGCTTAAACTTAACCAGTTCCAAAAAACACTACTTCACATATCTTTTCTTTGTTTTCTCATTGCCTTGATAATTTTCTTTCAGTGTGTCCCAAATCTCCTTTGTTGTTTTACAACTTCGGACATAATTGTAAACTATTGGTGGAAGAGCACCACGTAGTTCACGAATACATTTCTTGTCATTTGCCTCCCTTCTTCCTTTTTGCAAAGCGAAATTAGTAGTAGAACCAACAATTCCAACATCTTCAGCCACGTTCACATGATGATTACCACTTTTGATGCACGTTCAAAGATTTTCATCTATTCTATTCAAATAGTCCTCCATTCTGTCGGCCCACTACTCATAGTATTCTGGAATAAGCATTGAAATCTTATAGATGATCCAAGCAAGTGTGAGAAACTCGACATAGTGTTCATGTTAAAGTTCGCCATTATTATACGGACAAATGATATTTTAGATTAAAAAATAGAGATTTGAAACGATAATCAAACACGGATTGACTAGTAATCAATCGATCTAACAAACAGAGTGCAGAATCGAAACAAACAATCAATTGAAACAATTTTTTTGATTCAATATTGCAGAATATTTTAAATCGGAAAGAGTGATTCAAAATATGAAAAACACGAGAAAACGGAAATTGATTGGATGAATCCTGCTCTGATACCAATTGATGTGAGTTAGAATCGATAAATGGACATGAAATCAATCAAAGAAAGCAACAAGAACATATCATGTAAATATGATCTGATTGGCTCGTATTATTCTCAAGAGAGTACAAAGTATTTAAGAGTGTTTATAAACTGAATAGCACAAAATTTACTCTCGACTCTAGTACTTACCCTATTTATAGGGTACAACAGACTCATCAAAAAAATACAAGGACTATATATTCTAGTTCGAATAGAAAAAGTGCCTTGTAAATATATATAGAGTCGAAATCACTTCTATTTCGAATCCTTACAGACTCAACGTATTTCGACTCCTCACTATCTACGTTTCGACCCCTACACCAAGTTTAACTCATATATTTAAAAGGTTGGGTTAGGAACTACATAAACAGGTCAACCCGATGGAAACTACATAAACATTTGACCGATGACAACCCACTTATCAAAAAGGGTGGGTTACGTTGGAAATATCAACCCATTTAAATAAATAGGTTGGGTTGGGTTCAAATCTTCAACCCAATTAATAAATGGGTTGAACCCGAACCTAACTTAGGTCGAACCATTGCCAGCTTTAGTTGTAGCACTCCTAATGAGTAGAATACACATGAATTTTATTTTTCTTTTGGTAAAATATAATTTGTATTGTTTATTTTTACATGTAGTCATGTAATCAGCAGTTTAGTGAAAGCCAGGGAGTAGAAGCGACAACTCCACAAAATGTGGTGGTAGAATTGTAAAGCACGTAGACATTTTCTATAAAAATACGAGGATAGTTTTTGTAATTAGTTTTGTATACAAGGATCAAACCTGACAAAATACAAAAATGTTACATATATGGACTGTTTTTGAAAAAAAAAAAACTTTATTGGGAACTTTGCTATAAATTAAAAAAAATTACAGGGAGTAAATATACTAAATTTTAAAACCTTTGTTGCTAAAATATAATTTTAATTGTTTATTTTTACGTGTAGTCATGCGATCAACAGTTTAGTGACAGCCAAGGAGTAGAAGCAACAACACCACAAAATATGGTGGCATAATTATGAAGCACGTAGACATTTTCTGTAAAATATGGGGAATTTTTGTAATTAGTTTTGTACATAGGGGTCAAACCTGCCAAAATACAAAACTGTTACACATATGGATTGTTTTTAAAAATAAAAATAAAATAAAATAAAATAAACTTTACAAGGACGTTTTCTATAAAAAAAATTACAGTGAGTAAATCTGCCAAATTTTAAAACATTTGTTGTAGAGACTAAATTTGTCAAAATATATAACCTTTGTTGCAGGGACTAAATGTGCCAAATTTTAAAACCTTTGTTGCTAAAATATATTTTTTTATTGTTTATTTTTATGTGTAATAATGTGATCAATAGTTTAGTGAAAGTCATAAAGTAAAATCAACAACTTCACAAAATATGGTGGCAGAATTGTGAAGCACCTAAACATTTTCTATATAATACGGGGACAAAATTTTTTAATTAGTATTGTATACATGGGTCAAACCTGCCAATATAAAAGAAATGTTATACATATGGATTGTTTTTGAAAAAAAAAACTATAGGGACCTTTTACATATAAAAATATTACAGGGAGTAAATCTGCCAAATTTTAAAACCACTGTTGCAAGGGACCAAAACTATTAAAATATGTAATATTTGTTGCATGGACTCAATTTGCAGAAAATATTATAAGGACAAAATTTGGCAAAATATAAAACATTTGTTGTCAAAATTGAAGAAGCCACATAATACGACTAAAGGTGTAAAATTTAGATAACGATGTGTCAAATGTCTAAAGTAAAGAAACAGTATTATACCTTAAGTTATATATATATATATATATATATATATATATATATATATATATATATATATATAATTGATGTTAAATCCATATATTATATGAGTTCATTTAAAAGAAAAAAAAAACTAAATATTGAATTGTAAACATTTAAAGAGTATAAATTTATAAGAAAAATATTGAATTATTAAAATTAAAGTGTTTTTTCTTTTCAATTTAAATAAATAATTTAGATAAATTAATAAAGAAAATTAATGACATGGTTGTCAAAATCATGATCTTAATGGTAGGATCGTACGATCCTACGATTCTTGATATTAAAAACGAGTCGAATCGTATTTTGGTAGGATCGTAATATCGTAGGTAGAATTGTAGGATCGGGATCCGATCCGATCCTACTTCTCCTTGATTTATTTTATTTTATTTTATTTATTATTATTATTGTTTTTTTGGGAAATGAAATTTACTTTAGCACTTTTACCAATTTATTATTTATCTTTTTGTGTTGTGACTTATAAATAATATTTTAAAATTTTTGTAAATTAAAATTTTGTTTTATTTTGTGGGATCTTAGGATTCCAACCCTGATCTTGCAAACTCAAAATTGATCCTTGGTAAGATCCCGATCTTGACAACCTTGACTAATGAATCTTTAATTTTGAAAATTTGAAATTAGGAAAAACTATTTGTGGAATTTAATAAAATAAGAAAAACCATAAAATGACGTATGAAAAAAAAAACTAATTTAAAATAACCAACAAATGACATGTGACAAAATGAATAAGAATATGACTTATGACAAAATAAAATTATATATATATATATATATATATATATATATATATATATATATATATATATATATATATATATATATATATATATATATATATATAGAAAACGACTTTAAAGAAAAAAACAATTATCGGGAATTGATTAGAAAGGAATTGCAAAGAATTGGTTTATTAGCTAACCACCTTGGGTTTTGATGCTACATGTGTAAATGACTTCAAATGAAGGGTCATTTTCAATCTTGAAGACTGTCAATAATGGATCTTATAAAAAAAATCAAATCGATAGATGAATAATTGTTAGATCACACAGCGAATAATAAATGTTCTAAGATATAGACAAAAGGAACATATTAAAAACTGTCGAGCAATGAAATCATTAGAGTGTCCTATGCAAAAGATCTTATGTTTGAGATCGTGTTCTCTGATTTTTGCATACAGATAGCAACAAAGAGTTATTAGGAATGCTCGGTTGTTTGCACCTAAATAACGTTTTGTTAGGTTTTTCTTGCCATGGAGGGTGATTGATTTTGTTCTCTGATTTGGTGATATATTTGGGTTTTTAGGAATGCTCGGTTGTTTGCGCCTAAATAACGTTTGATGGCTGATACTGTTTTTTTGAAACGACAAATCTAATCTCTCCTACACTACTCCTAATTCTCCACCTATGTCATTCACGTTGTTAGGTTTTTCTTGCCATGGAGGGTGATTGATTTTGTTCTCTGATTTGGTGATATATTTGGGTTTTTAGGAATGCTCGGTTGTTTGCGCCTAAATAACGTTTGATGGCTGATACTGTTTTTTTGAAACGGCAAATCTAATCTCTCCTACACTACTCCTAATTCTCCACCTATGTCATTCACGAGACTTGAACCCTCGACCTCAAGGACAGAAAACAACACCGGATGACGTTGGCCAGAAGCCCTATGGTGATGGCTAGTAGTTCTAGTAAGGATTTAAATGGATTGAACGGCTTCATAATGCCTAAGTGGTTATTCCTTGATATTCCTTCTAGTTGTCTACCTACTTGCTAGCTTTTTAAAAAAAAAAAAAAAATCTATATCTTTATTGTTCCAAAATTGTAACAAGTAGACCATATAAAGACGATTGTCTCTCTAGTCGAGTATAAATTAGACCATCAGGTATGGTTTACAATAACAAAAAAATGAAACACGCAAATTACGAGTCAATTCAAATTGAAAAAAATTGTTTAAATGAAAAAGTTTTTTAAATATGAAGGTTGTTTAAAGAAAAAAAAAATTGTTAGGCCTTATGTTTTTTAAAAGAAAAACAATTAACTGAAAACCAACTAAAAGATCGTAACAAAAAATAAGAAAAATATGAAATATTTTAAAAAAAAAAGTAGTTCTAAAAAGAAATTTTTTGAAAATATAAAATATTCTCTCTCTCTCTCTCTCTCTCTCTCTCTCTATATATATATATATATATATATATATATATATATATATATATATATATATATATATATATATATATATTAATTTTGTTATCGGCTTATGAACTGAGCCGAGCCGGGTATTGTTCATCGACTAATGAATAAAGTTTAGAGTCGACCACATTTGCTCCCTCCACCGCTTCTATCATCCAATCATCTGTTATCGTCATCAATATCCTTCACTGCCTCTCTCTCATTTACATTGCTATAAACTTCTTCTACTATTCGCTCACCGCTACTTCTTAATTCGTTAGGACTCCACCTCCGTCTGCTTTCGTTTTTACCCACACCCTTCGTCGATGGAAGGCCTAATTCCTTGATTTCCTGTCACCGACATCAGGTCTCCAGTTTTTTTTGGTCTTCAATTGTGGTTATAGAAAGCCCTAAAATTGAGTTCCCAGAGAAGGTTAGTAATGATTACAATCTCTTTAAAATTTTCCAATCTTTTAGTCATCAGCTACTTCAGGTATTGAACTGCGTCGATTCTCCACCGATTTTGTTGATTTCCTATTTGTTATAGGTGGAAGAGAAACACAAGACGATAGCGTCAAAGTTACATAGAAAGGTGCAAGATTTTCCTTCTTTTGTTGATGATATTGCTACCTCTCATTTCTTTAGCTTCTCAAATATAATTAATGTTCTTCCCACTTCATTTATCAGTTTTCCTTTCTTTAGATCTTCAAGAAAATGGGTTTTCATACGAAATTCTAATTTGGGTGTTGAATAAGATAATCGAATGGAAATAATATTCTTTCCTTTTATTTCAGAACAATCTAGTAGTAACCCGGCAAAGAAGCTTCAATGGAGGAATTAATACAACCCGTTTGTTTGTAAAATTCGAAGTTGAATATATTATTTTTTAGCCAAATTAATCATCATAAACAAGTAGAAAAATCAATATGAATTCCATCGTTATATTGAACGTTTAAATCTGACTATGTACGAAGAAGTTATGATTGTTTGAAGTTCTACGTTTAGCTTGACACGACAAAGTGCGTCATAAAGTATGAATCGGAGATATATTGCTTATTAGCCTAAACAATAGTCGTAGTAATTATATAAGCAAGAACGTGCATATAGAGAACGTCCAAATCTGACTTTATATGAGGAAGTCATGATATTTCAAAGTTTCGGCAAGAGTGTGGACACAAAAGTCGAAAGTCAAATCGGTTGATTGTTAGCTGAAATAATGTAAACGAGAGTCGAAGCACTACTAGAAAACATGCATTTAATGACACGCAATTTATGACACACACGGATTTACGATACGTAAAAGTGTGTGATGTAAAAACAATGTCATCTCTCCTAAAATTTAAAGGATTTAGGACACACAATTTTGCATGCCCTATTTTTCAAACGCGCGTCAACCATATACTATATTCCACAAAATCGCAGGACATTAGCTAGGGATTTTTTCTTTTCGATCATCCAGCAACCCTATCTAGCTTAGTTTCTCTCCATTTCTCTCTCGCGATCGAAGGATAAAACAAGACACAAAATTCACTTGAAGAAGAGTTGGTGATTTCTCTCCATTTCTTTTCGAGTTAGGAACAAAGACACATAGAACGTAAAAGAGGAAAAAAAAGATACACACACATTGTGTGTGAGGTGCGGCTACCATAGCTTTCACTTCCAGAAGAGTTGCTAAGAGTCAGTGATTCCTTCTAGGGTTCGACAAGATTAATCCATATCTCGACATCTTACCTCCTACATTGTATTTCTCCAACCATTCGTGACCATTCTAGCATTTAACATGTTCTTCAGTATTCTAGGGTTCGACATCTTACCTCCTAGAAACATGTTGGTTCTTCTCTGTTGAGATTCTTTAACATTGTTCACTAACCTTCCAACTTTTCTCTGTATCTGCATCGACTCCAAGGTAAGAATAGATCTAGTACATTACTTAATACAGTCCTATCATTGATTTGATTTAATTTCGTTTTCCATGCTCTGATTCCCATCTATTCATAAAGAATATTTATGTATTCTATCCATTTCGATGAAATGCCTGACTTAAATTAAACACTTCTAGAATAATAAGAAGAAGATGTAATCATTAACCCACCAAAACCACCTTTAATAATTTACGATGAATTTATATTGTGATAGATGATTTTTTTCCTATGATGTATAGACCATTTGCTTGCATATCCAATAATCTTAGTTCGTTATTATAGTATTATAATGGTTATCTGGTACCGAATAATTGTTAATGTCTTTTACAGTTCAGGTTAGCATTCTTTTCACCTGAATCAAGAGTTCTATGTGCTCCATAATTAGTTGATCATCCTAGAAAAACTGTGTTACATTATCTTTCTGGGTATTTTTTCCTTGACCTATTTATTGTACTACCAATTCCTTAGGTAAGATTCTCTTTCAAGCATATATATCATCATTTACCATCATCATTTGTGCAATCCTCAAAAAGTTAATTACTTGTCCATTTAGATAATTGTATTATTTAACCTACCAAATGTCATTGTATCATTAGGAGCAAATTATGCAAAGGATCTTTTGCGAGAAACTGTTCTTGTTCAGTACATTCCCAGGTTAATCTGAATTTCCAAGCTTATTGATCTCATGGCTGCAAGCGGTTACATTCCCCCGTCGGGATACTCGTTGGTTATATCCAATCTTCAGATTTTCGTCTCGGATGGTCATTTTCTAGGGTCATGTTTGTATCTGTTAGGTTTACAGGTGGGTAGGAGCAG
>NC_056625.2:24878700-24966200 GCF_002870075.4 Lactuca sativa | reverse complement strand
TATAGCGGAATTTGTTCCCGAAACATAATGTATTTTCGAAGAAACATTTTTCATTTATATATAAAATCTTAGGATGTCATCATTCAATATAGACAGCAAAAGCTTAAACATTTCATTGCAGTCCTTATAACATTTATTTATACTAATGACCTACAAACTCCTCAAATCACTCATCATTCTTGTGCCTTTGTACCGCTACCTGTGATACAATGAAACTAAAAGGGTCAGTCTTGGTAGCCTGGTGAGCATATAGAGGTTTTAACCTACAATAATTAAGTTATTTAATTATATATTTCACATTAAATAATTTTACCCGATTACCCATTCATGTTATTCTCACTTCTTGATCCTAAAATTCTGATCTTACGGGACGTATCATAAGGATCATGTTACGCAACGAGTAGACAATACTCCTTTGGGGATTCCTTTAGAAATGTATGTCAATAAGGCAATACTAGGGGATCGAGTACATCAAATGAGAATATAATTGATTAACATCTACATGTTGCGAGCTTGCCAGTGTTCCACAAGACTGTCTAGAATGGTCAATGGTCATCATCTATACTCTGTTAGATGATTGGTTCATCAGTACACTAGTACTATAATAGCCATGTCCTCTCATCATCAATTCATCTTTCATCATCCATCATTATCGATTATATTTTAAGTATGAAAATACATATACGATTAAATCCAGTAAAAATAATATATTCATGTAACACAAATATCAATGAATGCAGATAATAAGAACATATAGCATTTAATCATATGGATATTAATTTCTATGTGTAAGTTGAAGGTAACTATACACTCACTTATTAAAAGTGGATGACTAGAAATTTGGCCAACGGTTCGCCTTAACACTTAGCTTTTCCTTTGATGTGATATAGGTTCATATTACTAAGTCTTAGTTTAATATTCCTGGTGACTAATGATAGTATAGATTCCTCAATAATCCAATGTCCACATCAAGATCTATCAAGTAAGGAGAAACCATGTAAGATCATATCGGAGGTATGGTCTGTTTGGTATACAGAGTATATTGTTTGGCAATCCCACTTTAAATACCTCACTATATCTAGCCTAGACATCACCCCCCGTAAGTAGATCAATCAATATTTTGACATGGAATCACTAATAAATCTTATTTATAAATTCATGACAACGATTATGAATATAAATATAAGTTACATTGAAATCAATATAACTGTAGCTTAACTTACAGAGATTTTCTTTCGAAAAGTCAACAATTACACTGGTAGAACTCTGACCTAATAGCTTTTAATTGCTAGGCTCTTAAATACCTTCGAGCTAACAAAAGTATCCTAAATACTAGAAAATTTTCGGACCGAAGGAGTGGAAATGCGAAAGAGAGAAAGAGAGAGAGAGAGAGAGAGAGAGAGAGAGAGAGAGAGAGAGAGAGAAAGAGATATTGGAAGGTGTGATATATATATATATATATATATATATAGAGAGAGAGAGAGAGAGAGAGGAAGGTGTCAGGATTGAATTGGGACTGAAAGGCAATTTATAGGGCGATTTTTGGCTAGGCACACTGTGCCCTGGCTCTAGTCGGCCGCTCTCCTCGTGAGACTTGGCATAATTTCACCAGACCTATGTGGATCCCTTCTAGAAGCGTGCGTCATGCTTCTTGCATGTGGTGTCGACGAGGAATTTTCAAAATTTTCATATATTCTTCATACGAACTCCGATTTTACGTTCTTTATATCCACGCATAGTTATCGACGAGATCTACAAATTTATTTTAGATTTCGTTGTCTAATTCCCACTTTATTTTTAAAGTTACATTTTTAACATGCTTAGACTCTTAAAGTTTGTATAAAATTCATAACTCTCTCATATGAAATCCGTTCTCGAATGTCTTTATATCGACAGACTCCTATTTATCAGATCTTCAACTCTCATTTAGATTGTTTTAGCTAAAAACCAACCAATCTAAAATTTAATTTTTGTGCTAACACAACTGCGTTGAAACTTTGAAAAATCATAAATTTCTCATATCAAGTCAAATTTGGATGTTCACTATATGCACGAGTACATTGTTACGATTACTGCGACTTTCGTTTAGATTACTTAGGCTAATAAGTTATCTATTTCCGATCCACTATTTACGACACAATTTATCGTATCGGGTTGAACACAAAACTTCAAAGGATAATAACTTCTCCATACGAAGTCAGGTTTAGACAATCTTTATATGTACGTAATCACCATCATGATTACTACGACTTCCGTTTTGATTATTTGTCCTAAATAATCTTTTATTTTCGACGCTTACTTTAGCTCTAATTATTAAGTTATTTTACAAACCTATATATACACATAAACCGTGTATATTCAAACAAATTTCTTCCGTTTATTCATGTAAAGTTATATTGTTGACCAATGTCGGTTATATAGCATATTAATGTCTAGCAAGGACGTGGGCGTTACATTGGTCCCGTATGAATGAAACATAATTGTTGGGATAGGCCCGTTAATTGTGTGGTATTAACTCACTAAGCTTTGTGCTTACGATTTTAAGTTTAAATGTTCTCGGTACTTCTGGTAGCAAGGGGAAGATCCCGACATGATCGCACTACATCGACTTTTATGTTTTGAGATGGTCTGCCTATAACATTGTTAGTCTGATTTTATTACTAAACATTTAGAATGATTACTATTAATATATGAAGAATTTTTTTCTTGGGTTTAAAAATTGAAAATTTTAATCGACAATTTGGGATGTTACAGGTTGGTATCAGAACCTTGGTTTGAGAGATCCGAGCAAGCTTCAAGTGCATCTAAAGTCAATCAGCTTCAAGGTGTATCTTGGTTTTCCAAGATTACTACGAGTTGAACAAGCTCACATTGAAGAACCTTTATCTGCTTCCGATGATAGATGATTTATTCAATCAGCTTTAGGGTGTATCTTGATTTTCCAAGATTGATTTGAGGTCGGGTTACCACCAGATGAGAAATAGGGATGAAGATATTCGAAAAACAATCTTCTAGATTCATTATGGGAATTATGAGTTTGAGGTGATACCATTTGGGCTCACCAACACACCGATGACATATTGGTTTGTTCTAAGAGTAGAGTAACACGAGGTGCACTTGCAGGAGGTTCACGCAATCATTAGAAGTACTTGAAACAATAAACATAAACTGTAAGCCAAAGCTTAGTGAGTTCCCCCTCCCCCCCAAAAAAAAGTACCACCACGCAACACATAACATACACAATTTAGCATTCTGGGTCCACATCCACCCAGTTGGATTTCCCTGCATATCACGTACTGGGTCCATAACCTCCGAGTTGGATTACCATGGCCCACAACCTCCCGGTTGTAATACCCTATCTTACAACCTCCTGGTTGGATTGCCTCGGTCTGTTGACTGACAGCACAAAGTAGTAGTCTCAACCCCAACATAACATGTTGATATATAACATATAAAAAACATACTCATCCGATATATAATCTTACAACAAGTAATCACAGGTAGTCCTATATATCTACCAGTCTAACCCCTATTAGCAACTATCATATAATCATACAGATCTACCGCATACACAACATATCATCAATCATTATATAAAAGGATATCAAACCAATGGGTCGCCCTTGGTGCCTTCGACCCATAAGTATACTGAGGAAAACTCACCTCTCAGTCTGAAAAAGATCGCTGAACATGACATATTTTCAAATATCAGCTCAGACGGTAACCTATCATCAAATAATGCCCCGTCTCAGTTACCACTTAAAATACCCAAAACACCTTTAGGTCAAACTTGGTCTAAACATGTCAAAGTCAAAAATTAAAACTCGGTCAACACAGCTGCGTATGCCCAACATACTCATCTTGTACGCTTGGTGTACACGAGTTGACCAGCAAACGTGATGGGTGACCACGAACGCCCAACGTTCCAAGTGAATGCCTAGCTTTCGCGACTAAGTCTTTTTCCTTTTCATTAAGAGCTTAATCCTTAAGCTCTTTTGTCCATAATCCAGACCCAACCCTAAAATAACGTCCTTAACAATAAAGTTTCCAACTTTATGGTCTTGCATGGCCATTAAGTGCCCAAAGACAAAAACCTTAACTACTTATCCCATTAAGACCATGTAACTCATGCGTGGAAGGAAACTAACAACCAAGATTATATTTTTTTGCTTCTAGATGCTACAAAATGTCTGAAAGGATATCTTACATGGATTAGAGTAATCCATACTCATAATACCAATCTTATTGGACCAAAAGAACACCATTTCATAACTAAACTAGGTCTAAACAACTCTTAATGAAGTTCAGAGATTTTTATCTCCAAATGATGCGAAATGATGTTGATATTCTGGATCCAAAAAGTCCCACTCCTCCAAGATGATATTCTCTTCTTCCTATCTCCTTCAAGGTTACCAAACACACATAAAAGCACAAGAATGCTCTAAAAATGGATGAGGGTTTGCTTGGGGTCGAAGGTGGGTTGGAGGTTGATGAAAGAAGGTAGGTTTAGGACTTAAGGATGCTTAAATAGGGTCCAAACCCTAAAAATTAGGGTTTACACTCTAGCAACTTATGCCCAGCGTTCCTAGGGAACACTCAACGTACATATCCAGCTCCTATAATTTACGAAAATGCCATTTTGGTCCAATTTTGCAATTAATTCACTTCCAAGGTCTAAAATGAAATAAATTCTCATACTTAGGGTTTAAAATGAAAATACCTCAATGTCTATTACAACTTTGTACTTTAAAAAATCTATCCAATTGTAACAATGCAATCCAAATATAAAACCATTCTTTATTGCTATATTTGGGTACATTTTTCAAAGTATAATATCTTAGTAAGAAAAAAAAACAAAAGGTAGTAAACAAAAAACTGTTGATGGTTGATTCAATATTGATGACATAGTATTTTTTTTCACGACATGAGTAATGTTGAAGAATTATTTAAAAAAAAAAAGACAAAAAAATGATGGCTTAAATGCACCAATTATACCTTTTGGGATTAAAGTGCTCCAGACCAAGGTCTTCGTCCCCAAACAAATAAATAATCGTAAATTGACACCATAGTGGTTTTGCGAATCCGCTGCAAATACTGTTTTAATATGAAAAAAAAATTAATTCTTTTTAAAAGAAAATAAAAATCAATAATATATATGCCACACTGGAATATTTCAACATGTTGTTAGATACACCAGAGCAATCCATTTGTCTTTTGTGGCTTCAGATATACACCTCCAATTATATAAGAAGCCATAAGAACAAGGGCAAATTTGTAATTTACTCAACAATGTGGTGCCTATTGTAGGAATGTAGAATGTTGTGTGACCTAATAACATATGAATGTATAGGTACCATTGATCTTTGAGTAGAAAAAATTGAACTCATGATTGCAACATATCTAAAAAATATAAAATCTTTTTCCTAAAATAAATGGAAAAAGAAATGTTTTCTAAAAAAAGAAAGAAAGAACGTTAAGAGACATATTGATCAGGTGCGTTTTCTAATCTATGTAAACACAAAATCTGTCATTATTTATCAATAATTAAGAGGTAGTTTTTATTATCTTCCAATTGGTTTTCACATGGGTTGTTGTAGTTTTATGTTTTTGTTGCTGTTTCTTGCAAGAAAAAATGGATAAGAGTGTAGTATATGTAAAAAGTATTGTGAAAAGTTTGTGTTTCGTTGAGATATGAAGTCAGAGAATGAGAAAGGAGTATTCGTTGAGCTCAAAAACAATGAATTGGTGTAGCATAGCTCCATTAGCAAGCTTACATAATAGTGATTAAATTATAGATTAGATGAAAATATTGAAATTCGGTCAAAAGATGCAAAAGTTATATAAGCATAGATGCAAAAGTTACCAAATGTAACATCTTGCTCTCATTGAAGCGACATATGACTCAAAACAATATAATGATAGTTGAAAAGTGACAATTATAACACCATATATCCATTTACTTATACAATAAAAGAATGGGATTTGAAACAGGCACACATACAATAATCGAAATTGAGCATGTAACATATTAAAATAGTATGACCTTGACAACTGCCAATGAACTTTGTAACCGATCTCAAAAGAAAACCCATAATATGGAGACACTTTTTTGTCACCTTTCTTTTGATAATCAAACATAGATTCTACCTACATCATAAAAAACCTACTCCTAAATACATAGAAATACAACTTGATCCACAAAATTTTAAAACAACAAAACACAACACACCAAAACACACATCATATATTTAAGAAAAAAAATCAATTTCATTCCAGATTTAACACCAGAATCCAAACAATAATTAAAAAAAAAAAAAGCAAAGTAAAAATTCAAAATAAATACCATATCTAAAAGACAATTCTTGTAGGGTTTGTAAAAAGTCCAAAACATACCATGTTCTTTAACCAAGCATGACCATACTTTGTAGTCCCGAATGATGCCCTCGACAATTTGGGTTCAAAATGGAAATCATAAATCAAAATTGTAAAAGAAATTGGTAAAGGACGATAAGAGCATTTGCTTACTTTAAAAACCTACTAGACTAGGCATAACCATCAACACATTGAATATATGTTACTATTTGAAGATGTGCCAATAAGAAAATTAATCACACACACACATGGATACAAAAACACACGGATGAACACAATAATAAGCATTCAGCAAAGAATGAATATAGACAAAATCATAAAACAATTTACTTGAAAACAAATATGGGTTTTCTTTCTTTTGCAAAATCTGAGTTTCTGAATGTATCCCTAATGGTAGAGATCAGTGAATAAGGTATGATGAAGCTTTTAGTTGTAATAAAACCCTAATTTCTTAAATAAATACATAAATCATAACACACGATAATGAAAGGAATGCATAGAAAAAAAGAGGAACAACTTGAATTTTTTTACCTAATGAGATGAAAAAGGGGAGATGTAGAAAAGAGAAAGAAGAATAGTGCACTACCCACAGATTTTGTTGTAGTTCCATCTGATCCCCACACTCATAACCAAAGAAAGACAACGTATCAAAAATCAAAATAAATTTTCTATCGTTTTAAGCCGAAAGCATGTAATTAGAGTGTTGAAACATGAGTAAAGAAAAGTTACCTGAAAATCCACCGGTCACTTTAATTAGATTTAGTCTTCCATCAAAGAAATCAATCTCTATAATCTGAATAACCTAAACCGCCAACACAAACTAACTTGTCAAGTCATGATTGCAAATTAACCTCCGTTAAAACATATTTTATTCTTATTAATAATTACTTGAATTAAACTGAATATTTATAAGATATGTAGGGCAAGGTGTTTGAATCCATATGCAATTGTAAATCACAAGAATTAGAACATAAGCTGGAAGCAAAAACCAACATCATAATTGAGTATTGAAAGAATAATTTCCTCTTTAAAGTAAAGAGATACCAAGGCATGATCTAATCAACTGGAAAACAATATACCGTTGCTGCTCAGTGAAAACCCCAAAACACCCTTTTCTATTAAAGATAATTAATAAAATCTTACCTCATGTATGGTTCAAGTCACTCTCCAATGCATGATCTTCTTAAGAATGCATTCCAAGGGAATATGTGGCAAATTAGATAAGCAAACATCATCTTTCTTGTTATTCCTTTGTAAAGAATTTGTTTTTGAACTGATGACACTATTTTGACTATATCAAATGGACAAAAAAACGAGTGAAAAAATTTGAATGCAGGTGATGGAAAACTAAAATTTAAAAACTACCTAAAATTATAGGTGGTAACAGCAACATACGTCGACCTATTCTTACACAAAGAATTTATCAATGTATGAATCCTTCTTTTTTCAGAAAAAATTTGGGCCTCTTTCTCGTTTTTCTTCTACTGTTCGTACTAAAAATAAAGAAAATTGTATGAAGTTCAAAAATTAGCATCGAAAACACCTTAAGAACGAAACGGTGAAAAATACAGAATCACCATTTCAATAATTTACAACACATGGTGGGAAATCTTAGCACTTTCCTATGTCATCCACCTCTTCCTCAGTTTATGTAAACCCTAAAAAATGACAAATTCTTTAACTGTTCTTCGTCATATCATAGCAATTGTATTTAACTTAAACACTTGATGTTTCTCTAACAGCTTCAATCCACCATCCTCACCTCCTCATCGCCAAGCTTCACTTGTCGCCTAAAGAAATGATAGGGGGAAGCAGAGATGGAAGAGTAATTGATTTCTTTTGGATAGATAGAAGGGACACATAGGATACGGTGGGGTAACCAGCGATTAAGCAGTTCTTGTTGATGATGGGTCATAGGAAGCGAGGGTCTTCATTATAAATGTATGTGTTTAATTCTTGAATTTACACCTTATGGGTAATTTGTGGAACCATACATATTTAGTCTCTCATGTTATAAACAAATGTATCCGGGCCGCCCTAGACCGTTCTCCGGGCCTTCGGCCTGACTGATATGCCCCATTGGGCCTGCAATCTATCCGGGCCGCCCTAGGTATGTTAGCCTACAACATAAAGTAGGTCTGCCTCAACCCAACCCCAACATACAATCAACACACACACACACACACACACACATATATATATATATATATATATATATATATATATATATATATATATATAAAGCTAGATAGCATGTACAAACAGTCAAACCGATCTAACAGATCATTAATCATAGCATCATCCTATATACCAGGGTGCCGACCTAAAAGGTCACTAACATAGCATCATCCTATATACCAGGATACCGAACTAACAGGTCACTGAGCATATCATCATAGAATAACGAGTATAACAATCCAAAAAGAGTCGGCATTGGTGTCTTCGACCCTGTCAGTATAGTGAGGAAAACTTACCTCACAACGTCGAACGGAACTGAAAAGATCAAACTCCTGAAACACGGCTCCAAATACCAACAGCTACAACCACCATTGATCCAATTCCATAAATTCCAAAATTACCAAAATACCCTCAGAATTTAAACTTGGTCAACCCTTGGTCAAAGTCAAAGACAACGGTCAAGGTCAACAGTCCATGTTGACCCAACTCGTCGAGTGCAGCTTACAGACTCGTCAAGTTCCTTCAGAACTCAAAAGATTGCGAAAACCCCCAGTCAACTCGCCGAGTTACCAGACAACTCGTCGAGTCCATGAAGTGTCCAAAAGATCAGGGAAACCCTAACCAACTCGTCGAGTTATCTCACCAACTCACCGAGTTCACTCAGAATCCAGAAAACGGGAAACCCTCATCCAACTCGTCGAGTTGACTATGCAACTCGTCGAGTTCCTTCAGCTCTTTTCTCATTCAGCGCTCTTGAGCTGAACCAAGGCTCCAAACAGTAGATCTAGCCTCCTAGGGTGTAGTTACCACATAAAGTTGCCAACTTTATGTGCATGAAAGGCTTCAAGAAGCTAAAACACTCACAACTAGCCTTAGAAAAAGGTTCATGGCATGGAGAAGGGCCAAAGCTTCATAAAGCTTGAGGCTTTATGTCCATGAGGGCCTAGAGGAGTACAGATCTGAAGTTACAACTCCAAATTGTGCTCAAAACCAGGAATGCTTCAAGAATAAGCTAGAAATGACCCTAAAATCTTGAATGAAGAGATCTAATAAGAAAATGATCAATGTAATGACTTTTTACCTTCAAATGAATGCCAATACGATGTAGATGCTGGAAATACATGCCCCTTCTCGTTCCAAGCTTCTAAATCTTCAAGTATCTTCAAGAAATGCACCAAACACACACTTCTAGGCTCACACACACTCAAAATAGGGGTGATTACGGTTTGCTTCTGGACGTGAAAAGGTAGTAAGGAGGACTTAAGGTCCTTTAAATAGGATGAAACCCCTAAAAATTAAGGTTTTCATGCACAACCTTTACTCATCGAGTTGGGGTCCTCCAACTCGTCGAGTAGGTTCCATAAACCATGTGCACTGATCAGTCTCTACATGACGAGTTGGGGCAGCTAACTCATCAAGTAGGTCTATAATTATGAATATAAAAGCTTTAAAATTTATACCTAGGAGTCGGGATGTTACATTTAGCTTTGGGCTTCCAACACGAGAACTTCGCAGGAGGTCACACATCCTAGAATTTCTCTTTCGTGGGAACGTTTAATTGCAGAGTTCTTATGAGATATGCTTCCCTTTCATTTTAAAATGTTTTTTGACAGGGAATGTATCATAACCCCTTATAAATAATGCTTAGTTATCCTTCCTATTCGATGTGGGAGTAGGTGCAGGTAGTCACCCACCTCAAAATAGCTGACTAATGGATAAATTTTCACACTTTATCCATTAGGGTGATCCAAACAACCAAGATCTAAACTTTAAGTCTATAAAATGACTAAATAGACCATATATCTTGCATGATTTAATGGGAATGCATAACATTCCACCTTTCCAAGTCAAAAAGGTCAGGAGAGCATACCAAAGTGTTCAAAATGTGTTATAGTTCTTTCAACTCCAAGGAAATCAGCAAAATGACCAAAAAAAATACGTATAACAAGATCTAATGAACAAAAGCGAAAGATGAGAACTTTATAATCATAAAATTCTATAAATTGAGTGAGTTTGTGGGATCTACACTTGGAATAACCTTTCTTACAACAAATAAAACCTTATTAATCTTCTGTCACACGCCCGACCGGCAGCGGAAATGACGGGCTGTGCGATGTTCGACATTAGATCGGAGTCATTGAACATACATTGAAGAATACAAAATATTATAACATAACTAGTGATTATATAACTTCTGAAAATGATTACAGTAACATTCACCAATCAACATGCCTCTTACATCAGTATATATAATATAATACTAATCTATAAGGTGATGGGTTTTATTGGTTATCAAAAAACATGTGAAGCGGAAAATCTTAACACTTATGTTCGCATTCAACCTATATTCTCTAATTGATAGCAATAAACTACGAACATTAAGAACCCTAATGGAAAACTATTATAATCAAAATATACATAGAATTAGGGTTACATGCCCTTGGTTTGTTGTAGTAAAGAAATCAATTCAATCCCTTGTGTTTGTTGTTCTTGGAAAGCTAGCACTAAAAGGATGATGCCTCTAATGGCTCACACCCAAAACCAGAAAGCCTAGAATGAGGAGGAGGGAAGAGGTATGTGGGACATTTTGTTTATATGCCTTTAGATTATATGGTGAACGGAAATAGAAAGCCAAGGGGTCCTATTTATAATTTAGGTAACTTGCAGGCAAAGCAAGATTTGAGTTGATTAAATAATAGATTTAATCATAATTCAAATCCTTTCCTTTTATGCAACCAGGAGACTTCCAAAAACCCTAGGAAACCCTCCAAAACCGTTTGTAACTTCCCGATGATGAGGTATTTCCAAATTAAACCCTGAGTATGAAGATTTATTGTATTTTGCGCTTGTGTGAAATGTTGCAAAATGGCCCATAGTGGAATTTTTGTAATATTTGGCTCGAGGTCGCGTACGCTGGGTGTACTTAGCATACGCAGGGCGTACGTGCATGATCCCCAAACCCTAATTTTTAGGGTTTGGACCATATTTAAACATCCTTAAGTCCCCAACCTACCTTCTTTCATCAGTCTCCAACTCACCGTCGTCCCCAAACAAACCCTAATCCACTTGTGAGGACTCTTGAGCTTTGTGTGTGTGTTTTGGTTACCTTGAAGGAGAAAGGAAGAAGAGAAGACCATCTGTAAGGAGTATGAATCTTTGGATTCAGAATCTCATCACCATTTGGCATCACTTGGAGGTAAAAAGCTTTGAACTTGATGAAGTTATGCATCGATCTAAGTTAGCCATGAAGTTTGTGTCCTTTTGGTCCCATTAGTTTGGTATTTTGAGTATGATCTACTCCAATCCATTTAAGTTGTCCTTTCAAACGTTTTGAGGTGTCTAGAAGCATACAAATGTGGTCTTGATCATTTCTTACCATCCATGCACAAGTTACAAGGTCTTAATCGGTTAAGTAATTAAGGTTTTTAGTGTTAAGTACTTATTGGCCATGCAATACCATAAAGTTGGAAACTTTATGGTAAAAGATGACATTTGGGGATTGGATCTGATTTTGGACGTAAGGACAATGTATTAAGCTCTTAATGAGAGATATAGATGACCTGGTGCGTACGTTGGGCGTAGCAAATGGTATGTTGTGCGTACGCGGTTAAAGCCCCAACTTCTGGGTCAAGTGGAGTATGCCCCACGTACAGATGAGTATGCCTAATGTACTCGGCTAGGTTGACTTGGCTGGTTTGTTAACTTTAACCTTTGACCTTTGACCAAGTTTGACCTAAGGGTTTTTTAGGTAATTTGAGTGGTAATTGAGATTGGTCATTATTTGATGTTTAGGTGACCAGTTGAGTTGTCACTCAAAGCTGTGTTCTGTCAAATATCTTTCGATATGAGTTTCCCTCACTGTACTCGTGGTTCGAAGGCACCAATGCCGGCCTACTAAATTATTTATCATGGTTATAGGATAGTGTTATGCTAGTATGTGATTAAGTAGTAGATCTGTATGGTTATCTGTATTTGTTAGTTCTATCTTTATGTTTGTTTGTTACATATGTCGACATATTATGGTTGGGTTGAGGTGCTCCTGCTTTGTTCCGAAGGCCAAGACACTGGGGCGGTCCGGATAGGCTGTAGGTCCTGCATGGCGGTCCAGTTATACCGAACACCCGTTGAGCAGTCCAGATAGGCTGTAGGCCCTGCTAGGCGGTCCAGTCAGGCTCAAGGCTCATATTTGCATGCTTTGTTTGGTATGTAGTGTGTTGGTACTTTGGGGGAAACTCACTAAGATTTGTCTTCAGTTTTAGTTTATTATTTCAGGTACTTCTATGGATCGCTGGAAAGCAAAAGCCTGATTGTGTACATCTTCCTATTTTCATGATATGGATTTTTGGGACACTCTGATATGACTTTACTTTTGAAACAATGCCTCTTTTTGTAAACAATGATGGTTAATGGTTGATTTTAAACTTTTAAATTTTTTATGATTTTTGGGATGTTACAAGTTGATATCAGAGTCTTGGTTTGAGAGAATTGGATTAACATTCGTGTGAATTCAGACTCAAACTAGGGAACTACAAAAGTTTTAAATTGGTTTTCAAAAATATTTTCAAAAGTAACCAAGGAAGGATGCGATGTGTACGATCAGCCGGAGCAAGAAAGTATACCCCATGTTACCCATACTGTTATTTGATATTATTATGTTTATGTTAGAACAACAAGCTAGTGGTAGGCTAGGGATCTTCAGGAATTACATGATAGAATTGCCTGATATGTGATGCCTGATATCCTAGGATTATTTCTTACATGGAATTGACATCATTACAACAGTTTCTTAGTGTATGCATCATAGTTGTATATAACTAAGATTCTATATCTTGAGAATGTTTTGTTTGGCCTTATTTATTGTTCATGTTTTATGAAGGGTTTAGGGTAGAATCAAGTATTTGATTGTCTATAGGATTTAGTGTTATGTATGATTAGCATATGAGAGTGATGTAGGGCTGGTGAAAGTTTCATAGATGGGTTTATGTATGAGCAGCCGACCAGTTGAGGAATGTCTAGCCATTCTCTAGGTAGTGATGATAGGATGTATGTGTATCCTAGTGTGTACTGTTAGGGTTGTTGTGATGATCCTCCAGGTAAGTGTGGAAGGTAGTATGTGTCTATACTATCGGAAGCACTAGACCCGTACGTGTAGCAGGGAAGTCGCAACCCCTAGGGTTTAATTATTTAAAATAACCCGTATGGTATGAAATGTGTCTTGACTGATATTTTCTAGTTTATTTTCAGTGTGGTGCTCATGAGGGGATCAGGTTCAAGAGCCAGAGCGGGCGGCCAAGATGGGACATTGTTGACTGAGGAACAGATTAGGGAGGTTATTTCTGCTGAGGTTGTTACTACTGTCTGGGGATTGATTCCGAAGTTTTTTGGGTCTATCAAGATCACCCTAACTGAGCTTTTCGATGATCATTATGCGAAAATTGTTGAGGCTGTTGTCGTTGTAGCTACCACGGGTGTTGTATCCGTTGGGGTTCGTGGAGAACGAGCCCTCCAATACCGGGACTTCGATAGTACAACCTACGGTGTTCGATGGAGTTCAGGATCCGATCATTTTGATGAGTTGCTTATACGATGTTGAGGGGTGTTTCTTTACATGTTCCTGCCCTGCTGACCAGAAGGTCAAGTACACCCTGAACCTTCTTCGGCCAGGGGTGAAGGACTGGTGGAGATTGGGGATTGGCTCGTACACTCCTGAACAGAGGGCTGTTATGACATGGGAGTAGTTCTCTGAGATGTTTCGCATGAGATATGTTCCATTGGTGGATAGGGGGGAGGTTGTCCCAGGAGTATTTGGATTTAAGGTAGGGGACAGAGTCGGTGACTGAGGCCACCAAGATGTTTACTGAGAGGGCTCTATATTTCCTTGAGTTTGCTGCTTCTGAACTAGCTCAGATGACCCGATACTTGAGCATGCTCAAGACAGACAACCTCCACTTTGTGTCGACTCAACGTTATGGTACAGTGGAGGAGCTACAGGAGGCCACGAAGAGGCAGGAGATTAAAATGGAGCTCTAGGCGAGGGAACATAGGTAGGCTCCGGTGCAGACACAGCCTGCGATAAAGTGGTTCAAGGCCGCTGATATGAGATATGGGGGTCAGAGGGGTCACACTTGTGCCAAGTACGGCAAGGTTCATGATGCTGCTTGTCGATCTTCTTTTGGGTGCCATAAATGTGGCAAGGAGGGGAATTATGCCACAGATTGTCACTAGTAGGCCCCTGTACCGAGCACCAGGATCTATTATCATTGCGAGCAGGTTGGCCATATTAAGCCAATTGTCCCTTGCTCACTGCGAGATTGGTGCAGGCTCTAGTACCATCTACATTGAGGATCATAGATGGGCGCCATGGTAAAGCGGAGCCCCCGAGGGCTCGAGGTCGTGCTTTCCAACTCACAGCAGAGGAGACCAGGGCGGTTGTCACACCGCAAAACCAAGGATGGCATAAACGTCCGGGGGTGGAGGACTTCATGTATAGTATCACAACAACGAGTATAATAGTGCTCAAAGTAAATACAACCATCATAAATATAATTGAAAAATTTACACCAAAGTATATGTTTATTGTTTTCAAATCAATTACATTATGATGACAAAATGAACTGTTTGACGATTTATCGTCCCATCCTCAAAATGCTGTTGGTTTTCCTGTTTCATTGATTTCCTGAGAATACAAGTAGTTTTGAAAAAGTGTCAACAGTTAAGTTGGTGAGTTCATAAGAGTTTTGTTTGAGAAAGAAACCGTTTTCCTTGTAAAAGCGACAAAGTATGTTTCCAGAAAATCCAATATTTTCTTTATTAAGCGTGAAATGAATTTTTCTATGTTATGCGATAATGTACCCTGGAAGGACCCATAGATTCCTTCTATAATCACTCAGCGTATATAAGTTATATAAAAATTAAGTTAAATAAACCGTTGAATATAATGGGTCTGCCCTAGGTCCACAACCAAACAAGGAACACGAGATAAGGCGGGCCCACCAATTCTAAGTCGATTGTGACTAGATTCTTATATAACTCTAGCATATACACTTAGCAATTATAGTTGAAACCTAACAATTCTAGATGAAATTTAGTTTTAATAGAAATATGTTTCCAAAGAAAACCCAATATTTTCTTAATTAAGAGTGAAATGAATGCTTCTATGTTATGCGATAATGAACCCTAGAAAGACCCGTAGATTCCTTCTATAATCACCCAGTGTATACAAGTTATATAAAAATTTAGTTAAATAAAACGTTGAATATAATGGGTCTGCCCTAGGTGCACAACCAGACAAGGAACATGAGATAAGGCGGGCCCACCAATTCTAAGTCGATTGTGACTGAATTCTTATATAACTCTAGCATATACACTTAGCAATTATAGCTGAAACCTAACAATTCTAGATGAAATGTAGTTTTAATAGAAATATGTTCCAAATAAAATCCAATATTTTCCGTTTAAAAGTTAGGTAGTCCTAAATCCCAGGAGCAAAAATAAACAAGTATATTTCCATACTTAAAGATATAAAAGTGATTTTAAATCGACATAAAACCCTTTTTGATATAAAAGTGTACAAGTATTTTTCCATACTTAAAGTAATTCCTGTGAGTTAAATCCACATAACTCGTTAATTTAAAAGTAGAACCCGTAAATCTTATGATTTGTTAATACCACATGTGAGTTATTATAACCATACTATGACTCAGACGGCCTCGTAATACGAGGTTCTTCAGGTGTCGCACGTTAAATGACACTTGTCACCTCACACCTGCCGGTCTAGCTGTTGCATGCAGCTCTGGTGTGGGTTTGTCAGACCCAATATAGATCTATACACAACTATCACGCTCTCCCTACAAGAGACTCTGGTTACAATTTACAGGACTTTTGACTTTGTTACCATGAAGGTAACACGAAGGGAATGTCTCACAAATTTATTCATTAACAAATTTACGTGAACTAAACTGAAAACCTTTGGTAAATAAGTTTGAAAAGTAAATGATACATAAACTATACCTATTATAGTTTATCCAAAACTTTTGTAATGTAAAAGAACTCTTTTATAAAAATGCATTAGTGTTATGAATCCATAAACTATGCTTATTATAGCTTAATATATGTGTTCTAAATGAATGAAGAATCTTATCATGGATGACTAGATTTCAGTTTATGATGATAAACTAACAAGAAAAAACATTCAATATTTAGAACTTATTGTTATACACTTTGCTCAATCATAATACAAAGTGTTATGAAAGTTATAAGCTGTTAACTAGTTTTTAACCTTTCTGCACTGTTTTAGAAAAAATCATAGAAAAATCATACGAGGTCAAAAACTGAATACCAAAATTTTGAGAATTCAGAAAATGTGTCTAGTTTATTCATAATTTTTATTATGATTTTTGGAAGTCTTTAACTTGTGTTAAAATATCCATATTCACAGACTGGTCCGGATTTGTTCTTGAAATGATAGGTTGTTTTGTAAAAATCGCCATAAATCGTAGAAAAATCGTATGGAGATGTGCAAGTGTTCATTTTAAAGGTATAAACCTGAACTATTTTCATCTAATACAGTTTTGAAAATTAAAATGTTTAAGTTGACCAAAACAGTCCGTGAATGGAGTTAAACTTTCCTGATGAAAGCTGTTGGAAAAGTTTAGTTCTGTTCTTGGTGTTTTAACTTGTATTCCCCTCCCGCTTAAAACTTAAGAAACCATGAAAAAATAGGGGTATGAACTCACCTTGAGTGATTTCAGTAAATGTATGATGAAGAAAGGTAGTGTTCAACTCAAGAACACTTAGATGATGCTTGAAGATTCGAAGATCTAACAACAAATATGACGATATTTGTGTAAGGAGCTCATGATTTGAGTGAAGAAGTGTAAGGAAATCAAGTGTGGGAAGAGATTTATTTACCAAGGTAGATGAAGAACTTGAAAATCAGCCTTGAAATCTCGAAATTTAGAGAGAGAACGAGTTTTTGCTTCTTGGTGAAGTATGAGTGAATGGGAGGAGAGATAAGGGTTTTTCTACCCCTGAGTCAAAGTGCTTGGCTGGAAAGAGGGGGAAAAGGACAATAAAATGACCAGGTACGGTGGAAAGACAATGGCTGGTCATTGAGTGGGCATGGGTGGTTGCTTGTGTCATAAACTAAAGTGAAGTCAACACTCCACCTCAAGTACTTCACCCACTCTTCTTGGATAAGATTTATACTAAAAAACGTGATTAATTAAGAAATAAGGGGTTTTATATGTTAAAATTGATGGGTTTGAGCCATAATAATTTTCCTATGTGCACATGCAAACCCTAATTGCTTGGATCTTTGTTTCTCTAATTGAACATGCATTGTATCCAAGACTTTCAATACTAGATCTAATGTAAATAATTGAATCTGATCATATGAATATGGATCTAGAACAATACCTTGGATTACTTGCCTGATACTTCTTCTTCTTGGAGCTTAGAGTCACAATTGTCACTTCTCTAATGGCTTACAAACACCAACTAGCAAAAGAATGATCTTGAGAGAGAGAGAGAGAGAGAGGAGGGTGAGAAATCGGCTCTAGGGTTCCTTGCCTTTCATGAGTGCCGATTTCCCTCACCCTAGGGATCTATTTATACTATGAGCTACTATGGTTTCACCTTTAACCCTAATTGAATAACTTAGGCCCTAAGCAATCTAAGATCCTCCTAGATACTAGGCTTGGACGATTTTATGGTCCTCTAAACCCTAAAATCCGTCCACCCTTATATCCATAAGGATACATAGCCCAAAACACAACTATCACACATTTGATAATTTATGCCCCTTTATTCGATTAACCTCTTTAAGTCACCAAATTAATTCTCAATTAATATATGACTTCTATTAATCAAATAACATTATTATTCATGTAATATATTATTCTCATAATATATTAATAATAATATATGTTCTCTCTTAACAAATCATCCTGTCAAGTTGCTATGGTGAAGGCAACCCAAAAGGACCATGCACAACCGGGTCAAGTACTTACCAAATATAGTTATAGCCTTAGACACTAATCCAACAGTCTCCCACTCTAGCAACTATATATGCAAACACAATCCGATTAGCAATCGTAGCTCTCAAAGATGCTGTCAAAATCTGATCTTATCAGTATCCTGTCCTTTAGATAAGGGATCGTATAGTCCTCTATTCAGATATTATGCGGACAATCTTATGGAACTTATTGTCTAGCAGTTGGTTTCTCTATTTCAGATTCATTTGACATAGAACTTAATAGAACACATCAATTCAGTCCTGACCGGGCTCGACACATAAGTCAAATCAAATCATCGAGGGGCCCTGATATCGCTTTTACCCTCTTAGGATAAAAGTAACAGATATACTTTGACTTATATGCATTTATTATTTACTAATCAATCATACACAACAATGCATTTTGTGACATCAATTTACTGATGCGGTTTCGCATTGTCAATGCACAACCAAATAATAAACAATAAACCATATATCTAGGTTTTAATACCATATGATATTATCGTCTTGCGATCACTTGTGTCTCATTCCATAAAGTGATTCCAGCAAGTGTGGGTTCATTCCAATGCTCAAAACTTGTTCATAAGCACTCATGAACGTTGCAGCAAACCTTTGCTATGTCTAATACCTTTTTAGACAATCTACACACCAATTCATGACAATCTTCATTCATACCTACTTCCAACATATGAATGATTGTGGACCATTTGAATAATTCGATTATTCTTAATAACTCAATTATTCAGGAAGTCAAAACATGCAAAGTGAAACAATAGTTAAACAATTAACATAAGACAGTAGCTTTACTTATAAATAATATTCCTTTATTTAATCATCAAATGTCAATTACATTTATCTATTACATGTTTCCAAAACTATCTAATCTAAACTAATATTGTCTTTCAGCCCAATGCTCCTAGCGTGCTGCAAATGCTTAACCCTGCTCAGTCCCTTCGTAAACGGATCTGCTGGGTTATCCTCCGACGATACCCTCTTTACTACGAGGTGTCCTTCTTCTACTCGATGTCTAATAAAGTGATATTTTCTGTCGATATCCCGAGATCTACCATGATCCCTCGGTTCCTTGGTCAAGGCAACCGCTCCTTCATTATCACAGAAAATTTCCATAGGCTCCTTTATGGTAGGCACAACTCCAAGATTACCAATGAAGTTCTTCAACCACATCGCCTCCTTTGACGCTTCGCTCGCCGCAATGTACTCTAATTCGCACGTTGAATCAGCTATGGTTTCTTGTTTGGAACTTTTCCAAGTTACTGCTCCTCCATTAAGGGTAAAGACCCAGCCCGACTGTGAACGGTAGTTGTCCCTGTCGGTCTGGAAACTTGCGTCACTATACCCTCGCACCTTTAAGTCATCACTCCCTCCGAGGACTAAGACCCATTCCTTGGTTCTCCGAAGGTACTTAAGTATATTCTTGACCGCAATCCAATGAGCTTTACCCGGGCTCCCTTGATATCTACTGACCATGCTCAAAGCAAAGGCCACATCAGGGCGAGTACAAGTCATAGCGTACATGATTTAGCCAACTGCGGAAGCGTAGGGTACTCGGCTCATCTCAGCTATCTCAACTTCTGTACTCGGACTTTGAGTCTTACTCAATTTGACATTACTCTGTATCAGTAGTTCTCCCTTCTTCGAGTTTTCCATACTAAAACGTTTTAGTACTTTATCCAAGTAATTATTCTGACTAAGTCCTATTAGTCTCTTACTTCATTCTCTCACTATCCTTATTCCCAAAATATAGGAAGCCTCTCCGAGGTCCTTCATAACGAAGCACTTCCCGAGCTAGGACTTAACCTCCTGCAAAGTCGGGATGTCATTTCCTATGAGCAGTATGTCATCGACATACAAAACGAGGAAGCTAACTATACTCCCACTGGCCTTGACATATACACATGATTCATCTTCACTTCCTACAAATCCAAACTCTTTGACTTTCTCATCGAAGCAAAGATTCCATCTCCGAGATGCTTGCTTAAGTCCATAAATGGACTTCTCAAGCTTGCACACTCTATTGGGATGCTTCGGATCGACGAAACCCTCAGGCTAAGCCATGTAAACATCCTCAGCCAACTTCCCATTAAGGAAAGCGGTCTTGACATCCATCTGTCATATCTCATAATCATGAAATGCAGCAATGGCTAGCATCACCCTAATAGATTTTATCTTAGCAACTGGTGAGAAGGTCTAATCATAGTCAACTCCGGGAGTTTGAGTAAAGCCCTTCGCCACCAATCGTGCCTTATACGTGTGCACATTCCCATCCACGTCGGTCTTTTTCTTGAAGATCCATTTGCACCCAACCGTCTTATGTTCGGGCACATTGTCAACAAAATTTCAAACTTGGTTGTCATACATGGACTGAATCTTGCTGTCCATTGCCTCTTTCCATTTTACAGACTCTGGGCCTGCCATTGCTTCCTTATAGCTATTAGGTTCATCTAGATTTATTAGTGTACCATCACTAATATACGTGTCCCCTTCGTTAGTAATGTGAAAACCATAAAACTGGGGTTGAACTCTAACTTTTTCGGAACGTCTAAGAGGTAAGGACTCGTCAATCGGTTCAACCGGAGTTTCCTCCTCGGGTTGAGCGCCAGTGTCAGAGGTTCCATCATCACTCAACTCTTGAATCTCTTCAAGATCAATTTGCCTCCCACTGTCCCCTTGGCTTATGAGTTCTCGCACTCGAAAAACCCCTCTCCTCGCAATGAAGACAACATTGTCACTCGGTCTATACAAGAGATATCCAAAGGATCTCTTCGGGTAGCCGATGAAAATACATCGCTCACTACGAGGTTCGAGTTTTTCGTGAGTTTCTCGTCTTACAAAAACTTCACATCCCCAAACCTTAATATGTACCAACGAGGGAGCTTTCCTTGTCCACATCTCATGAGGTGTTTCAGCAACCTTCTTTGTAGGGACTCGGTTAAGGATATGGGCGGCAGTCTCTAAGGCATTCCCCCAGAATGAGATAGGTAGTGAAGCATGACTCATCATAGAACGGAACATGTCTAACAGGGTTCGATTACGCCTTTCTTCCACACCATTCAACTGTGGTGTCGCAGGTGGCGTCAATTGCGAAACTATTCGGCATTCCTTGAGACAATCATGGAATTCAAGACTTAGGTACTCTCCTCCTCGATCGGATCGAAGCATCTTGATTTTTTGCCCAATTGATTCTCCACTTCATGTTTGAACTCTTTGAACTTTTCAAACGTTTCTAACTTGTGCTTGATTAAGTAAATATACCCATATCTACTATAATCATCGGTGAAAGTCACGTAGAAGCGGTTCCCATCCTTTGTGGTGGATCTAAAGGGCCCACACACGTCGGTATGTGTGAGATCCAATAAACCCACACCCCCCTCACAAGTGCCAGAGAAGGCTGACTTTGTCATCTTTCCAAGTAAACAAGATTCGCATGTGTCATCTTCCCTAAGGTCGAATGACTCCAACACTACATCCTTTTGGAGTTTGACTATGCGCTTCTTGTTGACATGTCCAAGACGACAATGCCACAAGGATGATTTATCCATACTATTGGAAGAATCCATACACAACACATCATTTCCTAGGTTATCTACAACCATAATAGTTTCATAAATTCCATTACAAGGCATTGCTTCAAAATAAAACACCATTTAGATAAGCATAAATCGAACCATTCTCATTGTTAAACGAATATCTAAATCCTTGTCTAAATAAACCATGAAAAGAAATGATGTTTCTTGCCATATCTGGCGAGTGGAGACAATTATTTAAATCTAAATTCAATCCATTACTAAGCACTAAATAATACACTCCAATCTTGGTAACAGGCAACGATCTTTTGTTCCCCATGATTAGATTTATTCTTCCAAGCTCCACATCCCTATTTCTTCCTAGTCCCTACAAATCAGAACAGATGTGGTAACCACACCCTATATCAAGAACCCAAGAAATAACATGAGATGAATCGTTAGATTTAATTGTGTATATACCTGCAAAAGATGGCTTAATCTTTCCATCCTTGATGGCTTACAGATATTCCGGACAGCTTCTCTTCCAATGCCCTATTTTGTGGCAATGATGGCACTCTGCCTCCTTTGGGTTAGGGTTGGGCTTAGCAGGATCAACCTTGGTCCCACTAGAAGAGGAACCATCTTGGTACTTTCCCTTGCGGTGGTTCTTCGAAGTAGCCTTCCTCTTCTTTCCCCTTCCCTGCCCAATAGCCAAAACAGGAGCAGCGGATGGATTGAGAGTTGGTGCAACAGACTTGTCCTTTAGGTTGCTCTCAGCAGTCCTTAGGAGCCATTGGAGTTTGCTTAGGGTGACCTCTTCCTTGTTCATGTGGTAGGTCATCCTAAATTGGTTGTAGCATGAGGGCAAGGAGTGAAGAACAATGTCGATAGCCAAATCTTCCCCAAAGTTGACATTCAACTTGCGAAGACGATCGTCATACCTTTGCATCTTTTGCAAGTGCACGGTTAGAGATTCTCCACTTCCCATTTTAGCATTGATCACATTCGTTATGATCTCATAGCGCTCTTGCCTCGCGTTTTGGTGATATCTCTCCATCAATTCTAGATGCATCTCATAAGGATACATGTCCTCATAGGACTTTTAGAATTCAGAGTTCATTGTGGCTATCATGATGCAATGGACTTTCGTTGCATCACGTTCATGTGTCTAAAAGACAGCCATTTCTTTGGGGGTAGCAGTTTCTGGATTGATCTTCTCGAGCTTCTCATCAAGAACATACTCCTTGTCCTCGTAACGCGCGATCGTGCAAATGTATCTTATCCATTCGCTAAAGTTCGATCCATCGGAAGTCACTTTTTGACAAAGGCTCATGAGCGTGAATGAGCTAGCAGCAGCGTTGTTTGCGTTAGACATCTACAAATAGAAAGGAACAAAGTTGGTTAGAATTAAGTCCCTAATTAACACCCAAACTGAAAAATTAGGGCTAGGACCCAACAACATTATTTACACATTAGAAAAGGGATACCGTGATCTAACATGCAAATAATTTGGAAGTAAGTGAATGACAATTCACTAATTCTTCACCATGAAAAACATAAGCTTTAAGTTTTAAATGTATTGAGAATTCCTAGATTCTTTGAGATTCATTGAACCTTTCAATGGCATGTTTAAATCTCGATATGTCCCTCTAGTTTGTGACTGGGATACCGAGGATCACAAAGCGGGTGTGAATAACCATGCAAATCTACATGGTGCCTTCATTGTTACAATCACCTATTCGATGTGCCGGTAAACCACACACGCTCCACCGAACTATGACAAAACATGAATCACCCTTTGCCACCTTTGCTTAGAACTAATTAGTGTGCCGGTTAACCACACACGCTCCACTAACTTCTTAGCAAGTGTGCAAAGTGTAATTTCATGGGATTGCATCAATTCACTTTTCCTAAAGTAACTAAGATTGTGAATTTTTATGAAACACGTTTAGTTACTTTATATAGATTCATTATACTTATTAATGAGAGGAGGTTTGCCCTATCCTACCCGTTCGGCTAACGACCCTCCACCAGTCAAGCAAGCGGTGGGTGTGAGTGTACACCCATTAAGCGCCATTTTATAGGCAACAACCTTATACCCACATTATAGACCGGCTTTGTGAATGAGGCCTACTAATGGTAAGACTAGCATTTTTAATCATATATATATATATATATATATATATATATATTAAGCTTGTAATAATATATTAGTATAGTGTTGAATTTTAAACTTGTAAAATTCTAGGGTTCGAAATTTTAGTTATTCAAATTAAACTTTTAATCACAAAACTTAAATTTCAAAAATTGAGGACAAGTTTTAAAATTTTCAAAACATAAGGATCAAATAGCAAATAATATAAATCAACTAATTAGATTATCTCAATTTGATCTTATTCAATATTACTTGCAAGACAATCCACCAATTCAATTCAAATAATCAATTATTATCATATAAGGAAATTATTATTTAACTAATTGATAATTATCTTTTGTTTGGTCAAGAATATACTCATATATTTGATTAAAATCGGATTTTAGTGACCAAAAACAGTTAAGGAAAGTATCTTCAAGTAAAACAGCAAGAAATCCCGAAACTACCTCCTTCTAATGCTCGAACTCGCCGAGTTCCCACTATGGACTCGCCGAGTTGGAGCTACTCGCCAAGTCCACAGTGGAACTCGCTGAGTTCATCAGGCAGAATCACAAAAATCGAATTTTTCAAGCAACAAGCAATCAACCAATGCATCAATTCAATAGAAATCAATCAAAGCTCTGATACCACTGATGGGTTTGAGCCACAAGAACTTTCCTATGTGCACATGCAAACCCTAATTGCTTGGATCTAGGTTTCTCTAATTGAACATGCATTGTATCCAACACTTTCAATTCTAGATCTAATGTAAACAATTGAATCTAATCATATGAATATGGATCTAGAACAATACCTTGCATTACTTGATTGATACTTCTTCTTCTTGGAGCTTAGAGTCACAATTGTCACTCCTCTAATGGCTTACAAACACCAACTAACAAAAGAATGATCTTGAGAGAGAGAGAGAGAGGAGGGTGAAAAATCGGCTCTAGGGTTCCTTGCCTTGCATGAGTGCCGATTTCCCTCACCCTATGGATCTATTTATACTATGAGCTACTAGGGTTTCACCTTTAACCCTAATTGAATAACTTAGGCCCTAAGCAATCCAAGATCCTCCTAGATACTAGGTTTGGACGATTTTAAGGTCCTCTAAACCCTAAAATCCGTCCACCCTTATATCCATAAGGATACATAGCCCGAAACACAACTATCACACATTTGACAGTTAATGCCCCTTTATTCAATTAACCTCTTTAAGTCACCAAATTAATTCATAATTAATATATGACTTATATTAATCAAATAACATTATTATTCCTTTAATATATTATTCTCATAATATATTAACAATAATATCTCTTCTCTCTTAACAAATCATCCTGTCAAGTTGCTATGGTGAAGGCAACCCAAAAGGACCATGCACAACCGGGTCAAGTACTTACCAAATATAGTTATAGCCTTAGATACTAATCCAACAAAAATATGATTTTCGATGAAAATCCCGCGTCAAAATAATTAAAAACGGACTTAAAATGAACTCGTGATCGAAAATCGGGAAGTTGAGGCGAAGCTGCGAGGCTTCTCGCATGAAGGAGCGATGGTGCGAGGGTTCGGTCCCTCCTGGTGCTGGACGTGAAGGCGAAATGGGCTAGGAAGGGAAATGGGGCGAAACTGGTCAGAAGCAAAATGGACCGAAGGGTTTGGTTCGTGTCAGGTTCGGGTCCAAGAGGACCTTTTGGTTCGGTCTTTGCGAGGCTCGGTCTGAAAGGCAGGTTCAGTTCTTGGGGCTTCGGCTCAGCAGTTCGGTCCCTTCATGGACCTTCGGCCCTAAGTGGGTTCGCCCCTAAAGAGTGGGTTTCGGGTCCTTAAGGCTATTTTACTCATTTTTACTCCGTTTTAAGCAGTTGTTGACTCGGTTAAGGGTCGGGATGACCCAAAAGACTATAAAAAGTTAAAGGAACTTTCGAGAGAGATTTGGAAGAGATTTGGGAGAGATTTCACATACTTGGAGAGATTTCTCATACTTAGAGAGATTTGGGAGAGATTTCACATACTTGGAGAGATTTCTCATACAGGGAGAGATTTGGGAGATATTTCACATACTTGGAGAGATTTGGGAAAGATTTCACATTCTTGGAGATATTTCTCATACAGAGAGAAATTTGGGAGAGATTTCAAATAGAGAGTGTAACACCCAAATTTTCAAAATAATTTTTCACATTTAATGAAACACATTTTCATTCATAATTGTTATAAAAACACCATTGTATCACATAGTCAAAACATAACATCACATCCCAAGATCAAAATATAAAAACTCCTTGTGTGTGTACTGATCAAGTCGGCGCCTTCCCGCGATCCTCACTGGTACCTGAAACACATAACACAACCCTGTAAGCATAAATGCTTAGTGAGTTCCCCAAAATACCACACACAATAAATATTAGCCACTCGAGGCTATAACTCTGTTTGACCCTCTGGTCAATGAGTCTCAGTGGGACCCTCCAGTCCCATAACTCTGTGGGACCTATGGCCCTAACTCTGCGGACCTTACGGTCCTAACTCTGAAAACTCTTGCACATACATAGCATAAATCACATAGAAATCACATCATGCGAAAGCATACAAAATACTATGTCACTTAACTCTAATTACCACTCTAGGTAAAGTATAATGAGAAGACTAACCTCGGGTAATTCGGTAAAATCTCGAACTCTATAAAATCCGATCTAGCCTCCGCCTAATCATATGAAATAAACACTCTAAATCAATACATCTCTTAAGGCTAGACTATCCCTCCTCTTAGTACTCTTAGAAGGGTAAAACACCATTTTACCCCTCTCATGGCTCAAAGACCCTAAAGTTGACCAAACTCTAAAAGTAAACAAAAGTCAACTCCTCAGGTTACGCTACGCGTACCACACATGTACGTTGGGTGTACCCGGTGTCTTCACAGAAAGCGGGTTGCGCGACCCCTTACGTCGCGCGTACTAGGATTACGCCCAACGTAACTCCCAGTTTCAGACTCTAAGCATTTTGGGTTCTTAATCCGTTAAGACCCACGTCCAACTTCTAGATCTGACCATTTATAACCCTCTTAATCCATAAAGTCGGCGACTTTAAGCCTTTGCATGGCTGGACAAGTCACTAACACCCATAATACTCCACTTCTTAACACTAGAAAGCTCAATACTCATGCATAACCTCATATCTATGACCAAGATGGAAACTTTATGGATTTATAACACAAATACCACTAAAATGGGACAGATCTAGGTCCGTGGATCACATTACACTCATAAAGTCGCCACCTTTGGGACTTTTAACCCTAAAATGGTCCATGAATCTTCAAACCAAAAATGAAGAGGAAAGTTTTGAACTTTATACCTCCAAATGCAGCTCCTTCCTCTGTAGATCTCAGATCGAAACTTGCACTTTAAGCACTAGCCTCCACAAGCTCCTTTCCTTCTTCTTCTTCACTAACACACCAAGGCACTTTTAGCTCCAAAACACTCACTCTCAAGCTAAGGACGATTGGGAGGCTCTCTTAGATTTTTACTCACTGATATGGAGGCTGAGAAATGAGCCTTAGCATCCATTATATAGTGCACAAGTCAAATATTAGGGTTTGCATCTGGACCCATTACACCCAGCGTAAACCTGGGTACGCCCAGCGTACCCAGGTGAGTCCGCGTCCAAATTAAGTGCATGAGTACGCGCAGCGTACTCCCCAGTACGCCCAGCGTACTCATTTGCTATAAGAACTCTTGCAAAGGACCACTTTTGACAACTTGACAAAATGGAAGGATATAGTAGCTTTACTTGGATTTCAGGATGTTACAGAGAGAGATAAAGTGAAAGAGATTGGGAGAGGCTTCTTTTGTGACCTTTTTGAGTGCTTGGCTCCGCAACGCAAGGTTCGTAAGCCCCGTTAAGCCATGTTTAAGGATCTTACACACTCCCGATGAGTATGCAACATTATTTTATCGGTTTGGTTCATTACTTACCATAGTTTTAGGTTAAGGAAATCTAGATATACGAACTTTTCAATTGATGATTTCTCATTAGAATAGCGAGTTGTATAGTAATTACCTAACGTAAGCCCTAGTACGCAAGGCTTAACTAAGTCGACTGGTTTGACTTGTTGACTTTAGTTGACTTTGACTTGACCGGAAATTGACGGTTGTCACATCATCCCCCCGTTAGAGGGAATTTCGTCCCGAAATTAGCACTTAGACCGAGACTTCAAGAATTTGGAGAAAAGACGGGGGAAACTTTTCGTAGTACAAGAAATTGGTATGGCGGGGACCAATCCGCCTGATGTTATATGACAACCCTGGGAATTTCTTATTGTAACATGAGCTGAGTCGATTTAAAAGGATTATATTGTTTTGGAATGATAGAGTATTCTATGTGTGCCTTTATGCTCTCCGCTTTATACTTGGTATTACCACTATGAATATTTTATAACGTAGTTAGTGAGTTGCAGTATTATGAATGTTTCAACAAATTGTGACGAAATTTGCATTATAAGTCCTACCAGCTCTTTTATAATCTCTTGGTGTAAACTAATCATATATCATTAAGATTTCAAGGGAATGCGGATGGGTGACCCCGCCCTAAGCCCACAACCAAACAAGGAACAGGAAATGAGGCAGAATCACACATTTTAAGTCCATAGAATCTTAATGACATATGACCATAATGTTCACACTAGCCATCATTGATTCACTAGTAAAAACCCTACGTTTTTATATAGATTATAAGACTTATTCGGGTTTTCCGTGTTCTCGAGATGCTTTCAGTCTTTCTTGAATTTGTACTAAGTCATAAGTGATTTCTCCTCGGAGCACTTCATAGGGTCTGCTTCAGTGTTTCTCGTTTGATTAGATCGGTAGGTGATGTGCACGAAAGTACTCACTAATTTTAATATTTATAACCTAACAAACTTAGACTAACTATGCACTTATAGGCAGTGTACCTAGTCAGATTACAGTATAGCTTAGGTAAGTCGGGTGTCGATCACAGGGAACGGTGGTCAATTAATTTAAAATATTTGATTATAGGTTACAGGACACACGAAAGGAATAAAGAAAGGGTTATTGAATCTCAAATGAACAATTAATTAACAACTCTCGATAAACTAACAGGAAAACAAATCTCTTCAGGTACTTTGGTTTAGATAAATTACATCTTTAAAACATAGACAATTGCATACACAAATTCATTAATTCATGTTCATCGATTCCTAAAATGATTAGATTCGCGTTCACTATAACTAATCCTTTAGCAAACAAGTCAATTCAAACAGTGATCAGTTGATTAAACTAACATGCTTCCTAGTGTTTAGTTCGTATCAAGCAAGACTTGTAAATATAGTTAATCAAATTGGTCGTTCAATTAACCTCTTGTTGATGGTCATCAAACAAGGCTCACACATTAACTTACTTATTCCCAAGTTAATCCTAGTTTCATATTCGTTATTCCTAGACTTATAATCTTGATGGTCATCAAAATCATAAGAGACAAGAAATCAAGCAGATGTTCATACAACTCAATTTACTTAATAATTAACAGCAAATAATTATCATTAACACGTAAGGATCTTTTAACAAGCTTGGCAAGATAAATTAAACATAAACAAACAATTCAATATAGCAATTGGTCCAATAATCAAGGTTTCATTCAATCATAAACGCAAAGTAAAAGGTTTTTACACCTAAATCAGAAACTAAACACATAATAGTATCACAATGGAATGCTAAACATGGTCACGTTAACAACCCATATGATTACCGACATGTATCCGCTCTCCAATCCTTCCGATCTCCGCTCCTGTTAGCTTAACGGCCTTCCGGCCGCCTTCTAGACCCTCAAAACAGCTTAACAGAAGTTAATTATCGACTAAATTAGGTTTGAAGTCGAATCCCCCCTCTGGTTAGCTGATAATCGCTTTTTATAACCCTTGTAACCGACTTACGTACGCTGGACGTAAGTCGGATTACGCTGGGCGTACTGAGGATAAAGCGCGATGAGGAAATCCAGATGCAAGCAGCTACACTGGGCGTAACCATATATTACGCTGGGCGTAACTCGTATTTGGCTATTACGCTTGGCGTTCTAGTTAATTACGCTGGGCGTAATCGGCTCCTCCAACATTTTCCTTTCCTTTAGCCTCTAAGCCCTAGTTCTGCTCCAGTCTTTTCTTTTGTGCTCTATCGACAACAAATAGCTGCAAATCATAATTCAAAGCATTATGAGTACTTTTTAGTTCTAAAAGAGAATAATAAAGGCTAAAATATTAAGATATAATGTATAAAAATATATATAAAAATACACATATCAAAATACCCCACACTTAGCCTTTGCTTTCCCCCAAGCAAATTTACTTTTATTTTACCAATATCGCACTAAACAATCCATTTTAAACTCATCCATTATGTCAAAACCGCAACGCATGCATTTGTCTCTAAAATTTCCCTAAAGTACCCCCCATACTTTAAATACTCACAATCTTCATAAACACTCGCCCACTTCTTTCGAATAATGCTCATTTTATGCATCCCTCCGAATCCATCCGCAGAAAACCTCCTAACCTCAAGGTGTTTTTGGTTGAGCAACCCAAGCATACATAATCTAGAATTAAAATTTACGATACCACTATGGAGCTCTTTTGAATTCTTCACTTCCTTGATAATTTGATCTTTGATTTCTTTGAATTCACCACCTTGTTTGATTTGATTTCTAGTATCTTCAATTTTTGAACTCTTGGAATTTTGATCTTTTGATCTTCACTTTAGTTGCTCCAAAATTCTTCAAACTTTTCTTGTAATTCTCTCTTTTTTTTACATGTACCTCACTTTTTCACTCAAAATCCTACATGCTTAAGCAGAGGCACTCAACCTCAACCTTTATTGGCTAACGATAATAATTTTCCTGGATACATTTCTGGTACACGATGCTAAACATATTGCATCCCTCAAACTAAGCGAGGTTGTGTTTTTGTTCCATGATTTCACTAAAATAAGGGAGGCCACAAATGCACTATAACGTGTATTGGCTCAACTAAACATTTGAGTCTCATCAGATCATCTCATACAATATTAGCACAAATTTTAAATGATCACTAGATTTTTCTAAATTAAACTATTATTTCAAGTTTTTAAATTTTAAAATTTCCCTAAATCTAGCAATTTCCAAACTATTATTTCATTTTTTTAATAATTTACTTTTACCAACCCCCTACCCCACACTTATTTCATACAATGCCCTCATTGTATGCATAAAACTAATTAAGCACATAAAAAGGGAGAAAAAGGAACAGACTCCCCTGGGGTAGTTGTGGCGAGATCGAATGGGGCTGCTACAAGTTGCTTCAAATATTGCTAAAAGACTGAAAACTGGAACTGCTGCTTCTGAATTTGCCGATAAATACAATCAAGAATGCCGACTTCGAAAATGTGGTGCAAAAGATTGCAAACAAATGCAATGTATAGTAACCATGACGTGGGAAAGTGTCGACCACGTCGTCTCGTCAAGAATGACAGCCTCTTCTCGCGATGAAAACTCCCCCTCAACATAGGAAAGTGTCAACCATGTCGTGGCAGCCGAGATGATACTTTTTCCTTGCGTCAAAATAAAACTCTATGGTGTGGGAACAACTCATCCATACCATAAGAGTTAAAAATAAAATGCCACTCTTCTAAATAATCGCTCATGAAATCAATATGCACCCCACACTTATGACAAATTGTGGGTCTTCACTATAATCTTCGAACTCTCACACGGCTCTCTCTAGCAACAGTCAGACCTAGCTGCTGAACTTACTGCCAGCTTTCTAAAGGCGAAAATTCTGCAAAGATCTAAACAACCAAAGAGCATCAACATGGAAAACAAAAGCAAAACACCCTAAATTAAACTTAATTACATACCAAATAAAAATACTAATACTAAGCAACACAAACATAAACTAAAAATAACACAAAAATAAAAAGGATAACTAAATCACTCGTCATCCCCGTCATCATGCTGTTGTGTCCCAGAGGTACCGGCTCCATCAGGTCGTGACTGGAATGGTGGAGGGAAAGGAACCGAGTACTGAAAACCCCGGTGGGCAAAGAATGCGGTCAACGCATCCCCACACCACTGTTGTTGTCTCTCCACGTGTGCAACGCGCTCCCCCAGGCTCTGAAATCCTTCGTCCATGCGCTGAGCCAAAAAATGTATATCAATCTTCGGCTCAGGTCCCTACTGCGCTCCCCGAGGAGCAGGTCTACGCCGCTGGACTCGTCTCGGCTGTGGCTCGACTGCACCCTCCTCGTCTGCCACGTCATCTGGTCATACCCGCAAGACACCATCTCTGCCCTGCTCAAGTACACGCATCGACTCTAATAACTAAAGGCTCATCGGCCTCATATCATGTAGCACCATCGATCTCGTAATCTCACGCGTCAACAACTGATATGATCGAGCTAATCGCGTGATAAAATGCCCCCCACAAATTGGGCTATCCTCCCGAAGCTCCGTGGCCCTCCTACCCAAATATGCGGCTAAAGCAACTGGAAGGTTCAGGTGCCTCCCTGGAGTAACAAGTGCCCATAAGAAATACAAGTCTGTCGAAGGCACTCTCTCACTGTTCTTATGGTGCGTGAGAGATATGGAAATCAAACGGTGCAACAGTCTGTATGTAGTAGACCGAATCATCCTCCCCCGTGCAGTAGATGGTGTATATACTCCCCCTGTAATCTCGGCCCAAAAAGTGTTTTCGTTATAGTCATCTGGTCGGCCCGTGAGACAATCAGCAAGGAATGCTGGGAAGTGGACACTCCTCGTCTCGTCTGCTTTGTATATCCCAACTCGAGTGGCGAGCTCAATCACGTTGTACTCCCGACTCACACCACCCAGTCTGAAGCAAAAGGTTGTCCTATCATCAGGTGTCTTCCTAGGGTCATAGGAAATTGTAGCATAAACTCCAGCAAAAATTCCCGATATACAGGCTCCTGGATCCTGAACAGTCTTGCCCATCCCTGACATACGAACAAATGCACTCCACTCGCGTCCGAGTGCGTGTATTGCAAAAAATCCTGGATCAGCGCAGCAAGTCCAGTCTGGGTCGCCAATTCCCAATCAAATGAAGGTGCTATGTCGATCTCCTTAGTGAGCAGCAGACTCAGATTGGTGACATATCGTGCCCGGGTTGCATCGTTTAGAGTTTGCGGAAATTGTAAGAAACGGTGATCGGTCACGTCCTCGGGTGGGTTGGTCCTTTGAGTTCTTCGGTCCATAATTTGCACAAATAAATACCAACACAAAACCAAACAAAATATTCACAGCATTAACAATTTTAGACTAAAATAGTGGTCCTGGTCATGGTCTCTACGCTGGGCGTACATCCAATATACGCTAGGTGTACGTCCAGATTCACGAAGGTGCCTTCTGCTCGCTCAAAGGGCATAAACTTCAACAAAATACACAGGGCAGTCAATAACCACGAGAAAGTCAAAATGCGGGACCAAACCTAGGCGTATGTCCAAGAATGCGTATCAACCCCTGTTCGTTCTTTGTCTATCCATGATTAGCAAACATTACACAGGGAAACTTCATAGGGGCAGTCAAAAATCAAAGAGTCTATAGGGCGTACGCTAGGCGTCCGTCCACAAACTCAAATCGATGGTAATTGGATGGGATTAAGACCAAACTAGGTCCTAGGGTTTAGTCTATTGACCTAAATCGGCCTTATTTATGCCATAATCAAACATACAACTGTGAAATCGGCCCCCATTCAAGAAATAGATGAACCCTAGAATTCGAACAAAGGCAATATGCAGCTAATTTCACTGATTTAAACACAAATCAAAGACATAGAGTATCCGAACAACATACCTTTGTGTTGATTCTACAAGAAAAGAAGAACAATCGGAGATTTTTGGGAGAACTTGTCGTCACAGCGTATGTGGCGAAGGAAGAGAAATTGAAAGAATAACAAAAAAGTCAAAGGGTTAAATGATAAAACCTGTCGTCGATTTACGCTGGGCGTACCTCCAACTCCGGAAAGAAGCATCCGCGATCAATGGTTCATTACACTTGGCGTAAATTAAAATTACGCTGGGCGTAATTTTAACTGAAGTATTTCCTTTTCCTTATTTGAAATTCCTTTTTCCAACTAATTAATTTGGGGACTTATAATTATTATTATTATTATTATTATTATTATTATTATTATTATTATTATTATTATTATTTCTCTTTTAATTGCTTCAACAACAACCATGACTTTCCGATGAGTGACATTAAAAAAAAAATGAGACGTCACGATCACTTGTCTTTGTCGAGATCAAACAACAACGGTTGATTAAAACCCTTGCACGCAAGAAATGGTTTGTGATAACAACCACTTTCGGGACCCGTTAGAATATTTCCTTTGTTTTCTTTGCACCTTTAGCTAAAAGTAGAACAAGAAGTGACCTAAGTAGTCAAGAACAGCAAGAGCTCGGTCTTCCACTTAACCACCACAATATGCCTTGCTATACTACGCCTCATGGATTGAGTTGGACAAATCAACAAAGTAGTAGGCTAAGCAGGTCAAGAATTCCCTAATCGCTTGCATTCTCGAAACCCATGCAAAAAGTAAAACTAAGCAATGTGTATGATCCCAAATTCCTGCAATTAACAACAAGACCCTTCCCGACAAGTAAAATGATATCATCGAAAATAAAACTAAAAGAAAAATAAAAACTAACTAAACTAACTATAAACAAATAACGAATAATCAAATAAACTAAATTAATTACAAGCCGTTCCCCGGCAACGGCACCAAAAACTTGATGTGCACGAAAGTACTCACTAATTTTAATATTTATAACCTAACAAACTTAGACTAACTATGCACTTATAGGCAGTGTACTTAGTCAGATTACAATATAGCTTAGGTAAGTCGGGTGTCGATCACAGGGAACGGTGGTCAATTAATTTAAAATATTTGATTATAGGTTACAGGACACACGAAAGGAATAAAGAAAGGGTTATTGAATCTCAAACGAACAATTAATTAACAACTCTCGATAAACTAACAGGAAAGAAAATCTCTTCAGGTACTTTGGTTTAGATAAATTACACCTTAAAAACATAGACAATTGCATACACAAATTCATTTATTCATGTTCACCGATTCCTAAAATGATTAGATTCGCGTTCACTATAACTAATCCTTTAGCAAACAAGTCAATTCAAACAGTGATCAGTTGATTAAACTAACATGCTTCCTAGTGTTTAGTTCGTATCAAGCAAGACTTGTAAATATAGTTAATCAAATTGGTCGTTCAATTAACCTCTTGTTGATAGTCATCAAACAAGACTCACACATTAACTTACGTATTCCCAAGTTAATCCTAGTTTCACATTCGTTATTCCTAGACTTATAATCTTGATGGTCATCAAAATCATAAGAGACAAGAAATCAAGCAGATGTTCATACAACTCAATTTACTTAATAATTAACAGCAAATAATTATCATTAACACGTAAGGATCTTTTAACAAGCTTGGCAAGATAAATTAAACATAAACAAACAATTCAATATAGCAATTGGTCCAATAATCAAGGTTTCATTCAATCATAAACGCAAAGTAAAAGGTTTTTACACCTAAATCAGAAACTAAACACATAATAGTATCACAATGGAATGCTAAACATGGTCACGTTAACAACCCATATGATTACCGACATGTATCCGCTCTCCAATCCTTCCGATCTCCGCTCCTGTTAGCTTAACGGCCTTCCGGCCGCCTTCTAGACCCTCAAAACAGCTTAACAGAAGTTAATTATCGACTAAATTAGGTTTGAAGTCGAATCCCCCCTCTGGTTAGCTGATAATCGCTTTTTATAACCCTTGTAACCGACTTACGTACGCTGGACGTAAGTCGGATTACGCTGGGCGTACTGAGGATAAAGCGCGATGAGGAAATCCAGATGCAAGCAGTTACACTGGGCGTAACCATATATTACGCTGGGCGTAACTCGTATTTGGCTATTACGCTTGGCGTTCTAGTTAATTACGCTGGGCGTAATCGGCTCCTCCAACATTTTCCTATCCTTTAGCCTCTAAGCCCTAGTTCTGCTCCAGTCTTTTCTTTTGTGCTCTATCGACAACAAATAGCTGCAAATCATAATTCAAAGCATTATGAGTACTTTTTAGTTCTAAAAGAGAATAATAAAGGCTAAAATATTAAGATATAATGTATAAAAATATATATAAAAATACACATATCAAAATACCCCACACTTAGCCTTTGCTTTCCCCCAAGCAAATTTACTTTTATTTTACCAATATCGCACTAAACAATCCATTTTAAACTCATCCATTATGTCAAAACCGCAACGCATGCATTTGTCTCTAAAATTTCCCTAAAGTACCCCCCATACTTTAAATACTCACAATCTTCATAAACACTCGCCCACTTCTTTCGAATAATGCTCATTTTATGCATCCCTCCGAATCCATCCGCAGAAAACCTCCTAACCTCAAGGTGTTTTTGGTTGAGCAACCCAAGCATACATAATCTAGAATTAAAATTTACGATACCACTATGGAGCTCTTTTGAATTCTTCACTTCCTTGATAATTTGATCTTTGATTTCTTTGAATTCACCACCTTGTTTGATTTGATTTCTAGTATCTTCAATTTTTGAACTCTTGGAATTTTGATCTTTTGATCTTCACTTTAGTTGCTCCAAAATTCTTCAAACTTTTCTTGTAATTCTCTCTTTTTTTTACATGTACCTCACTTTTTCACTCAAAATCCTACATGCTTAAGCAGAGGCACTCAACCTCAACCTTTATTGGCTAACGATAATAATTTTCCTGGATACATTTCTGGTACACGATGCTAAACATATTGCATCCCTCAAACTAAGCGAGGTTGTGTTTTTGTTCCATGATTTCACTAAAATAAGGGAGGCCACAAATGCACTATAACGTGTATTGGCTCAACTAAACATTTGAGTCTCATCAGATCATCTCATACAATATTAGCACAAATTTTAAATTATCACTAGATTTTTCTAAATTAAACTATTATTTCAAGTTTTTAAATTTTAAAATTTCCCTAAATCTAGCAATTTCCAAACTATTATTTCATTTTTTTAATAATTTACTTTTACCAACCCCCTACCCCACACTTATTTCATACAATGCCCTCATTGTATGCATAAAACTAATTAAGCACATAAAAAGGGAGAAAAAGGAACAGACTCCCCTGGGGTAGTTGTGGCGAGATCGAATGGGGCTGCTACAAGTTGCTTCAAATATTGCTAAAAGACTGAAAACTGGAACTGCTGCTTCTGAATTTGCCGATAAATACAATCAAGAATGTCGACTTCGAAAATGTGGTGCAAAAGATTGCAAACAAATGCAATGTATAGTAACCATGACGTGGGAAAGTGTCGACCACGTCGTCTCGTCAAGAATGACAGCCTCTTCTCGCGATGAAAACTCCCCCTCAACATAGGAAAGTGTCAACCATGTCGTGGCAGCCGAGATGATACTTTTTCCTTGCGTCAAAATAAAACTCTATGGTGTGGGAACAACTCATCCATACCATAAGAGTTAAAAATAAAATGCCACTCTTCTAAATAATCGCTCATGAAATCAATATGCACCCCACACTTATGACAAATTGTGGGTCTTCACTATAATCTTCGAACTCTCACACGGCTCTCTCTAGCAACAGTCAGACCTAGCTGCTGAACTTACTGCCAGCTTTCTAAAGGCGAAAATTCTGCAAAGATCTAAACAACCAAAGAGCATCAACATGGAAAACAAAAGCAAAACACCCTAAATTAAACTTAATTACATACCAAATAAAAATACTAATACTAAGCAACACAAACATAAACTAAAAATAACACAAAAATAAAAAGGATAACTAAATCACTCGTCATCCCCGTCATCATGCTGTTGTGTCCCAGAGGTACCGGCTCCATCAGGTCGTGACTGGAATGGTGGAGGGAAAGGAACCGAGTACTGAAAACCCCGGTGGGCAAAGAATGCGGTCAACGCATCCCCACACCACTGTTGTTGTCTCTCCACGTGTGCAACGCGCTCCCCCAGGCTCTGAAATCCTTCGTCCATGCGCTGAGCCAAAAAATGTATATCAATCTTCGGCTCAGGTCCCTACTGCGCTCCCCGAGGAGCAGGTCTACGCCGCTGGACTCGTCTCGGCTGTGGCTCGACTGCACCCTCCTCGTCTGCCACGTCATCTGGTCATACCCGCAAGACACCATCTCTGCCCTGCTCAAGTACACGCATCGACTCTAATAACTAAAGGCTCATCGGCCTCATATCATGTAGCACCATCGATCTCGTAATCTCACGCGTCAACAACTGATATGATCGAGCTAATCGCGTGATAAAATGCCCCCCACAAATTGGGCTATCCTCCCGAAGCTCCGTGGCCCTCCTACCCAAATATGCGGCTAAAGCAACTGGAAGGTTCAGGTGCCTCCCTGGAGTAACAAGTGCCCATAAGAAATACAAGTCTGTCGAAGGCACTCTCTCACTGTTCTTATGGTGCGTGAGAGATATGGAAATCAAACGGTGCAGCAGTCTGTATGTAGTAGACCGAATCATCCTCCCCCGTGCAGTAGATGGTGTATATACTCCCCCTGTAATCTCGGCCCAAAAAGTGTTTTCGTTATAGTCATCTGGTCGGCCCGTGAGACAATCAGCAAGGAATGCTGGGAAGTGGACACTCCTCGTCTCGTCTGCTTTGTATATCCCAACTCGAGTGGCGAGCTCAATCACGTTGTACTCCCGACTCACACCACCCAGTCTGAAGCAAAAGGTTGTCCTATCATCAGGTGTCTTCCTAGGGTCATAGGAAATTGTAGCATAAACTCCAGCAAAAATTCCCGATATACAGGCTCCTGGATCCTGAACAGTCTTGCCCATCCCTGACATACGAACAAATGCACTCCACTCGCGTCCGAGTGCATGTATTGCAAAAAATCTTGGATCAGCGCAGCAAGTCCAGTCTGGGTCGCCAATTCCCAATCAAATGAAGGTGCTATGTCGATCTCCTTAGTGAGCAGCAGACTCAGATTGGTGACATATCGTGCCCGGGTTGCATCGTTTAGAGTTTGCGGAAATTGTAAGAAACGGTGATCGGTCACGTCCTCGGGTGGGTTGGTCCTTTGAGTTCTTCGGTCCATAATTTGCACAAATAAATACCAACACAAAACCAAACAAAATATTCACAGCATTAACAATTTTAGACTAAAATAGTGGTCCTGGTCATGGTCTCTACGCTGGGCGTACATCCAATATACGCTAGGTGTACGTCCAGATTCACGAAGGTGCCTTCTGCTCGCTCAAAGGGCATAAACTTCAACAAAATACACAGGGCAGTCAATAACCACGAGAAAGTCAAAATGCGGGACCAAACCTAGGCGTATGTCCAAGAATGCGTATCAACCCCTGTTCGTTCTTTGTCTATCCATGATTAGCAAACATTACACAGGGAAACTTCATAGGGGCAGTCAAAAATCAAAGAGTCTATAGGGCGTACGCTAGGCGTCCGTCCACAAACTCAAATCGATGGTAATTGGATGGGATTAAGACCAAACTAGGTCCTAGGGTTTAGTCTATTGACCTAAATCGGCCTTATTTATGCCATAATCAAACATACAACTGTGAAATCGGCCCCCATTCAAGAAATAGATGAACCCTAGAATTCGAACAAAGGCAATATGCAGCTAATTTCACTGATTTAAACACAAATCAAAGACATAGAGTATCCGAACAACATACCTTTGTGTTGATTCTACAAGAAAAGAAGAACAATCGGAGATTTTTGGGAGAACTTGTCGTCACAGCGTATGTGGCGAAGGAAGAGAAATTGAAAGAATAACAAAAAAGTCAAAGGGTTAAATGATAAAACCTGTCGTCGATTTACGCTGGGCGTACCTCCAACTCCGGAAAGAAGCATCCGCGATCAATGGTTCATTACGCTTGGCGTAAATTAAAATTACGCTGGGCGTAATTTTAACTGAAGTATTTCCTTTTCCTTATTTGAAATTCCTTTTTCCAACTAATTAATTTGGGGACTTATAATTATTATTATTATTATTATTATTATTATTATTATTATTATTATTATTATTTCTCTTTTAATTGCTTCAACAACAACCATGACTTTCCGATGAGTGACATTAAAAAAAAAATGAGACGTCACGATCACTTGTCTTTGTCGAGATCAAACAACAACGGTTGATTAAAACCCTTGCACGCAAGAAATGGTTTGTGATAACAACCACTTTCGGGACCCGTTAGAATATTTCCTTTGTTTTCTTTGCACCTTTAGCTAAAAGTAGAACAAGAAGTGACCTAAGTAGTCAAGAACAGCAAGAGCTCGGTCTTCCACTTAACCACCACAATATGCCTTGCTATACTACGCCTCATGGATTGAGTTGGACAAATCAACAAAGTAGTAGGCTAAGCAGGTCAAGAATTCCCTAATCGCTTGCATTCTCGAAACCCATGCAAAAAGTAAAACTAAGCAATGTGTATGATCCCAAATTCCTGCAATTAACAACAAGACCCTTCCCGACAAGTAAAATGATATCATCGAAAATAAAACTAAAAGAAAAATAAAAACTAACTAAACTAACTATAAACAAATAACGAATAATCAAATAAACTAAATTAATTACAAGCCGTTCCCCGGCAACGGCACCAAAAACTTGATGTGCACGAAAGTACTCACTAATTTTAATATTTATAACCTAACAAACTTAGACTAACTATGCACTTATAGGCAGTGTACTTAGTCAGATTACAATATAGCTTAGGTAAGTCGGGTGTCGATCACAGGGAACGGTGGTCAATTAATTTAAAATATTTGATTATAGGTTACAGGACACACGAAAGGAATAAAGAAAGGGTTATTGAATCTCAAACGAACAATTAATTAACAACTCTCGATAAACTAACAGGAAAGAAAATCTCTTCAGGTACTTTGGTTTAGATAAATTACACCTTAAAAACATAGACAATTGCATACACAAATTCATTTATTCATGTTCACCGATTCCTAAAATGATTAGATTCGCGTTCACTATAACTAATCCTTTAGCAAACAAGTCAATTCAAACAGTGATCAGTTGATTAAACTAACATGCTTCCTAGTGTTTAGTTCGTATCAAGCAAGACTTGTAAATATAGTTAATCAAATTGGTCGTTCAATTAACCTCTTGTTGATAGTCATCAAACAAGGCTCACACATTAACTTACGTATTCCCAAGTTAATCCTAGTTTCACATTCGTTATTCCTAGACTTATAATCTTGATGGTCATCAAAATCATAAGAGACAAGAAATCAAGCAGATGTTCATACAACTCAATTTACTTAATAATTAACAGCAAATAATTATCATTAACACGTAAGGATCTTTTAACAAGCTTGGCAAGATAAATTAAACATAAACAAACAATTCAATATAGCAATTGGTCGAATAATCAAGGTTTCATTCAATCATAAACGCAAAGTAAAAGGTTTTTACACCTAAATCAGAAACTAAACACATAATAGTATCACAATGGAATGCTAAACATGGTCACGTTAACAACCCATATGATTACCGACATGTATCCGCTCTCCAATCCTTCCGATCTCCGCTCCTGTTAGCTTAACGGCCTTCCGGCCGCCTTCTAGACCCTCAAAACAGCTTAACAGAAGTTAATTATCGACTAAATTAGGTTTGAAGTCGAATCCCCCCTCTGGTTAGCTGATAATCGCTTTTTATAACCCTTGTAACCGACTTACGTACGCTGGACGTAAGTCGGATTACGCTGGGCGTACTCAGGATAAAGCGCGATGAGGAAATCCAGATGCAAGCAGTTACACTGGGCGTAACCATATATTACGCTGGGTGTAACTCGTATTTGGCTATTACGCTTGGCGTTCTAGTTAATTACGCTGGGCGTAATCGGCTCCTCCAACATTTTCCTTTCCTTTAGCCTCTAAGCCCTAGTTCTGCTCCAGTCTTTTCTTTTGTGCTCTATCGACAACAAATAGCTGCAAATCATAATTCAAAGCATTATGAGTACTTTTTAGTTCTAAAAGAGAATAATAAAGGCTAAAATATTAAGATATAATGTATAAAAATATATATAAAAATACACATATCAAAATACCCCACACTTAGCCTTTGCTTTCCCCCAAGCAAATTTACTTTTATTTTACCAATATCGCACTAAACAATCCATTTTAAACTCATCCATTATGTCAAAACCGCAACGCATGCATTTGTCTCTAAAATTTCCCTAAAGTACCCCCCATACTTTAAATACTCACAATCTTCATAAACACTCGCCCACTTCTTTCGAATAATGCTCATTTTATGCATCCCTCCGAATCCATCCGCAGAAAACCTCCTAACCTCAAGGTGTTTTTGGTTGAGCAACCCAAGCATACATAATCTAGAATTAAAATTTACGATACCACTATGGAGCTCTTTTGAATTCTTCACTTCCTTGATAATTTGATCTTTGATTTCTTTGAATTCACCACCTTGTTTGATTTGATTTCTAGTATCTTCAATTTTTGAACTCTTGGAATTTTGATCTTTTGATCTTCACTTTAGTTGCTCCAAAATTCTTCAAACTTTTCTTGTAATTCTCTCTTTTTTTTACATGTACCTCACTTTTTCACTCAAAATCCTACATGCTTAAGCAGAGGCACTCAACCTCAACCTTTATTGGCTAACGATAATAATTTTCCTGGATACATTTCTGGTACACGATGCTAAACATATTGCATCCCTCAAACTAAGCGAGGTTGTGTTTTTGTTCCATGATTTCACTAAAATAAGGGAGGCCACAAATGCACTATAACGTGTATTGGCTCAACTAAACATTTGAGTCTCATCAGATCATCTCATACAATATTAGCACAAATTTTAAATTATCACTAGATTTTTCTAAATTAAACTATTATTTCAAGTTTTTAAATTTTAAAATTTCCCTAAATCTAGCAATTTCCAAACTATTATTTCATTTTTTTAATAATTTACTTTTACCAACCCCCTACCCCACACTTATTTCATACAATGCCCTCATTGTATGCATAAAACTAATTAAGCACATAAAAAGGGAGAAAAAGGAACAGACTCCCCTGGGGTAGTTGTGGCGAGATCGAATGGGGCTGCTACAAGTTGCTTCAAATATTGCTAAAAGACTGAAAACTGGAACTGCTGCTTCTGAATTTGCCGATAAATACAATCAAGAATGCCGACTTCGAAAATGTGGTGCAAAAGATTGCAAACAAATGCAATGTATAGTAACCATGACGTGGGAAAGTGTCGACCACGTCGTCTCGTCAAGAATGACAGCCTCTTCTCGCGATGAAAACTCCCCCTCAACATAGGAAAGTGTCAACCATGTCGTGGCAGCCGAGATGATACTTTTTCCTTGCGTCAAAATAAAACTCTATGGTGTGGGAACAACTCATCCATACCATAAGAGTTAAAAATAAAATGCCACTCTTCTAAATAATCGCTCATGAAATCAATATGCACCCCACACTTATGACAAATTGTGGGTCTTCACTATAATCTTCGAACTCTCACACGGCTCTCTCTAGCAACAGTCAGACCTAGCTGCTGAACTTACTGCCAGCTTTCTAAAGGCGAAAATTCTGCAAAGATCTAAACAACCAAAGAGCATCAACATGGAAAACAAAAGCAAAACACCCTAAATTAAACTTAATTACATACCAAATAAAAATACTAATACTAAGCAACACAAACATAAACAAAAAATAACACAAAAATAAAAAGGATAACTAAATCACTCGTCATCCCCGTCATCATGCTGTTGTGTCCCAGAAGTACCGGCTCCATCAGGTCGTGACTGGAATGCTGGAGGGAAAGGAACCGAGTACTGAAAACCCCGGTGGGCAAAGAATGAGGTCAACGCATCCCCACACCACTGTTGTTGTCTCTCCACGTGTGCAACGCGCTCCCCCAGGCTCTGAAATCCTTCGTCCATGCGCTGAGCCAAAAAATGTATATCAATCTTCGGCTCAGGTCCCTACTGCGCTCCCCGAGGAGCAGGTCTACGCCGCTGGACTCGTCTCGGCTGTGGCTCGACTGCACCCTCCTCGTCTGCCACGTCATCTGGTCATACCCGCAAGACACCATCTCTGCCCTGCTCAAGTACACGCATCGACTCTAATAACTAAAGGCTCATCGGCCTCATATCATGTAGCACCATCGATCTCGTAATCTCACGCGTCAACAACTGATATGATCGAGCTAATCGCGTGATAAAATGCCCCCCACAAATTGGGCTATCCTCCCGAAGCTCCGTGGCCCTCCTACCCAAATATGCGGCTAAAGCAACTGGAAGGTTCAGGTGCCTCCCTGGAGTAACAAGTGCCCATAAGAAATACAAGTCTGTCGAAGGCACTCTCTCACTGTTCTTATGGTGCGTGAGAGATATGGAAATCAAACGGTGCAACAGTCTGTATGTAGTAGACCGAATCATCCTCCCCCGTGCAGTAGATGGTGTATATACTCCCCCTGTAATCTCGGCCCAAAAAGTGTTTTCGTTATAGTCATCTGGTCGGCCCGTGAGACAATCAGCAAGGAATGCTGGGAAGTGGACACTCCTCGTCTCGTCTGCTTTGTATATCCCAACTCGAGTGGCGAGCTCAATCACGTTGTACTCCCGACTCACACCACCCAGTCTGAAGCAAAAGGTTGTCCTATCATCAGGTGTCTTCCTAGGGTCATAGGAAATTGTAGCATAAACTCCAGCAAAAATTCCCGATATACAGGCTCCTGGATCCTGAACAGTCTTGCCCATCCCTGACATACGAACAAATGCACTCCACTCGCGTCCGAGTGCGTGTATTGCAAAAAATCCTGGATCAGCGCAGCAAGTCCAGTCTGGGTCGCCAATTCCCAATCAAATGAAGGTGCTATGTCGATCTCCTTAGTGAGCAGCAGACTCAGATTGGTGACATATCGTGCCCGGGTTGCATCGTTTAGAGTTTGCGGAAATTGTAAGAAACGGTGATCGGTCACGTCCTCGGGTGGGTTGGTCCTTTGAGTTCTTCGGTCCATAATTTGCACAAATAAATACCAACACAAAACCAAACAAAATATTCACAGCATTAACAATTTTAGACTAAAATAGTGGTCCTGGTCATGGTCTCTACGCTGGGCGTACATCCAATATACGCTAGGTGTACGTCCAGATTCACGAAGGTGCCTTCTGCTCGCTCAAAGGGCATAAACTTCAACAAAATACACAGGGCAGTCAATAACCACGAGAAAGTCAAAATGCGGGACCAAACCTAGGCGTATGTCCAAGAATGCGTATCAACCCCTGTTCGTTCTTTGTCTATCCATGATTAGCAAACATTACACAGGGAAACTTCATAGGGGCAGTCAAAAATCAAAGAGTCTATAGGGCGTACGCTAGGCGTCCGTCCACAAACTCAAATCGATGGTAATTGGATGGGATTAAGACCAAACTAGGTCCTAGGGTTTAGTCTATTGACCTAAATCGGCCTTATTTATGCCATAATCAAACATACAACTGTGAAATCGGCCCCCATTCAAGAAATAGATGAACCCTAGAATTCGAACAAAGGCAATATGCAGCTAATTTCACTGATTTAAACACAAATCAAAGACATAGAGTATCCGAACAACATACCTTTGTGTTGATTCTACAAGAAAAGAAGAACAATCGGAGATTTTTGGGAGAACTTGTCGTCACAGCGTATGTGGCGAAGGAAGAGAAATTGAAAGAATAACAAAAAAGTCAAAGGGTTAAATGATAAAACCTGTCGTCGATTTACGCTGGGCGTACCTCCAACTCCGGAAAGAAGCATCCGCGATCAATGGTTCATTACACTTGGCGTAAATTAAAATTACGCTGGGCGTAATTTTAACTGAAGTATTTCCTTTTCCTTATTTGAAATTCCTTTTTCCAACTAATTAATTTGGGGACTTATAATTATTATTATTATTATTATTATTATTATTATTATTATTATTATTATTATTATTATTTCTCTTTTAATTGCTTCAACAACAACCATGACTTTCCGATGAGTGACATTAAAAAAAAAATGAGACGTCACGATCACTTGTCTTTGTCGAGATCAAACAACAACGGTTGATTAAAACCCTTGCACGCAAGAAATGGTTTGTGATAACAACCACTTTCGGGACCCGTTAGAATATTTCCTTTGTTTTCTTTGCACCTTTAGCTAAAAGTAGAACAAGAAGTGACCTAAGTAGTCAAGAACAGCAAGAGCTCGGTCTTCCACTTAACCACCACAATATGCCTTGCTATACTACGCCTCATGGATTGAGTTGGACAAATCAACAAAGTAGTAGGCTAAGCAGGTCAAGAATTCCCTAATCGCTTGCATTCTCGAAACCCATGCAAAAAGTAAAACTAAGCAATGTGTATGATCCCAAATTCCTGCAATTAACAACAAGACCCTTCCCGACAAGTAAAATGATATCATCGAAAATAAAACTAAAAGAAAAATAAAAACTAACTAAACTAACTATAAACAAATAACGAATAATCAAATAAACTAAATTAATTACAAGCCGTTCCCCGGCAACGGCACCAAAAACTTGATGTGCACGAAAGTACTCACTAATTTTAATATTTATAACCTAACAAACTTAGACTAACTATGCACTTATAGGCAGTGTACTTAGTCAGATTACAATATAGCTTAGGTAAGTCGGGTGTCGATCACAGGGAACGGTGGTCAATTAATTTAAAATATTTGATTATAGGTTACAGGACACACGAAAGGAATAAAGAAAGGGTTATTGAATCTCAAACGAACAATTAATTAACAACTCTCGATAAACTAACAGGAAAGAAAATCTCTTCAGGTACTTTGGTTTAGATAAATTACACCTTAAAAACATAGACAATTGCATACACAAATTCATTTATTCATGTTCACCGATTCCTAAAATGATTAGATTCGCGTTCACTATAACTAATCCTTTAGCAAACAAGTCAATTCAAACAGTGATCAGTTGATTAAACTAACATGCTTCCTAGTGTTTAGTTCGTATCAAGCAAGACTTGTAAATATAGTTAATCAAATTGGTCGTTCAATTAACCTCTTGTTGATAGTCATCAAACAAGACTCACACATTAACTTACGTATTCCCAAGTTAATCCTAGTTTCACATTCGTTATTCCTAGACTTATAATCTTGATGGTCATCAAAATCATAAGAGACAAGAAATCAAGCAGATGTTCATACAACTCAATTTACTTAATAATTAACAGCAAATAATTATCATTAACACGTAAGGATCTTTTAACAAGCTTGGCAAGATAAATTAAACATAAACAAACAATTCAATATAGCAATTGGTCCAATAATCAAGGTTTCATTCAATCATAAACGCAAAGTAAAAGGTTTTTACACCTAAATCAGAAACTAAACACATAATAGTATCACAATGGAATGCTAAACATGGTCACGTTAACAACCCATATGATTACCGACATGTATCCGCTCTCCAATCCTTCCGATCTCCGCTCCTGTTAGCTTAACGGCCTTCCGGCCGCCTTCTAGACCCTCAAAACAGCTTAACAGAAGTTAATTATCGACTAAATTAGGTTTGAAGTCGAATCCCCCCTCTGGTTAGCTGATAATCGCTTTTTATAACCCTTGTAACCGACTTACGTACGCTGGACGTAAGTCGGATTACGCTGGGCGTACTGAGGATAAAGCGCGATGAGGAAATCCAGATGCAAGCAGTTACACTGGGCGTAACCATATATTACGCTGGGCGTAACTCGTATTTGGCTATTACGCTTGGCGTTCTAGTTAATTACGCTGGGCGTAATCGGCTCCTCCAACATTTTCCTATCCTTTAGCCTCTAAGCCCTAGTTCTGCTCCAGTCTTTTCTTTTGTGCTCTATCGACAACAAATAGCTGCAAATCATAATTCAAAGCATTATGAGTACTTTTTAGTTCTAAAAGAGAATAATAAAGGCTAAAATATTAAGATATAATGTATAAAAATATATATAAAAATACACATATCAAAATACCCCACACTTAGCCTTTGCTTTCCCCCAAGCAAATTTACTTTTATTTTACCAATATCGCACTAAACAATCCATTTTAAACTCATCCATTATGTCAAAACCGCAACGCATGCATTTGTCTCTAAAATTTCCCTAAAGTACCCCCCATACTTTAAATACTCACAATCTTCATAAACACTCGCCCACTTCTTTCGAATAATGCTCATTTTATGCATCCCTCCGAATCCATCCGCAGAAAACCTCCTAACCTCAAGGTGTTTTTGGTTGAGCAACCCAAGCATACATAATCTAGAATTAAAATTTACGATACCACTATGGAGCTCTTTTGAATTCTTCACTTCCTTGATAATTTGATCTTTGATTTCTTTGAATTCACCACCTTGTTTGATTTGATTTCTAGTATCTTCAATTTTTGAACTCTTGGAATTTTGATCTTTTGATCTTCACTTTAGTTGCTCCAAAATTCTTCAAACTTTTCTTGTAATTCTCTCTTTTTTTTACATGTACCTCACTTTTTCACTCAAAATCCTACATGCTTAAGCAGAGGCACTCAACCTCAACCTTTATTGGCTAACGATAATAATTTTCCTGGATACATTTCTGGTACACGATGCTAAACATATTGCATCCCTCAAACTAAGCGAGGTTGTGTTTTTGTTCCATGATTTCACTAAAATAAGGGAGGCCACAAATGCACTATAACGTGTATTGGCTCAACTAAACATTTGAGTCTCATCAGATCATCTCATACAATATTAGCACAAATTTTAAATTATCACTAGATTTTTCTAAATTAAACTATTATTTCAAGTTTTTAAATTTTAAAATTTCCCTAAATCTAGCAATTTCCAAACTATTATTTCATTTTTTTAATAATTTACTTTTACCAACCCCCTACCCCACACTTATTTCATACAATGCCCTCATTGTATGCATAAAACTAATTAAGCACATAAAAAGGGAGAAAAAGGAACAGACTCCCCTGGGGTAGTTGTGGCGAGATCGAATGGGGCTGCTACAAGTTGCTTCAAATATTGCTAAAAGACTGAAAACTGGAACTGCTGCTTCTGAATTTGCCGATAAATACAATCAAGAATGTCGACTTCGAAAATGTGGTGCAAAAGATTGCAAACAAATGCAATGTATAGTAACCATGACGTGGGAAAGTGTCGACCACGTCGTCTCGTCAAGAATGACAGCCTCTTCTCGCGATGAAAACTCCCCCTCAACATAGGAAAGTGTCAACCATGTCGTGGCAGCCGAGATGATACTTTTTCCTTGCGTCAAAATAAAACTCTATGGTGTGGGAACAACTCATCCATACCATAAGAGTTAAAAATAAAATGCCACTCTTCTAAATAATCGCTCATGAAATCAATATGCACCCCACACTTATGACAAATTGTGGGTCTTCACTATAATCTTCGAACTCTCACACGGCTCTCTCTAGCAACAGTCAGACCTAGCTGCTGAACTTACTGCCAGCTTTCTAAAGGCGAAAATTCTGCAAAGATCTAAACAACCAAAGAGCATCAACATGGAAAACAAAAGCAAAACACCCTAAATTAAACTTAATTACATACCAAATAAAAATACTAATACTAAGCAACACAAACATAAACTAAAAATAACACAAAAATAAAAAGGATAACTAAATCACTCGTCATCCCCGTCATCATGCTGTTGTGTCCCAGAGGTACCGGCTCCATCAGGTCGTGACTGGAATGGTGGAGGGAAAGGAACCGAGTACTGAAAACCCCGGTGGGCAAAGAATGCGGTCAACGCATCCCCACACCACTGTTGTTGTCTCTCCACGTGTGCAACGCGCTCCCCCAGGCTCTGAAATCCTTCGTCCATGCGCTGAGCCAAAAAATGTATATCAATCTTCGGCTCAGGTCCCTACTGCGCTCCCCGAGGAGCAGGTCTACGCCGCTGGACTCGTCTCGGCTGTGGCTCGACTGCACCCTCCTCGTCTGCCACGTCATCTGGTCATACCCGCAAGACACCATCTCTGCCCTGCTCAAGTACACGCATCGACTCTAATAACTAAAGGCTCATCGGCCTCATATCATGTAGCACCATCGATCTCGTAATCTCACGCGTCAACAACTGATATGATCGAGCTAATCGCGTGATAAAATGCCCCCCACAAATTGGGCTATCCTCCCGAAGCTCCGTGGCCCTCCTACCCAAATATGCGGCTAAAGCAACTGGAAGGTTCAGGTGCCTCCCTGGAGTAACAAGTGCCCATAAGAAATACAAGTCTGTCGAAGGCACTCTCTCACTGTTCTTATGGTGCGTGAGAGATATGGAAATCAAACGGTGCAGCAGTCTGTATGTAGTAGACCGAATCATCCTCCCCCGTGCAGTAGATGGTGTATATACTCCCCCTGTAATCTCGGCCCAAAAAGTGTTTTCGTTATAGTCATCTGGTCGGCCCGTGAGACAATCAGCAAGGAATGCTGGGAAGTGGACACTCCTCGTCTCGTCTGCTTTGTATATCCCAACTCGAGTGGCGAGCTCAATCACGTTGTACTCCCGACTCACACCACCCAGTCTGAAGCAAAAGGTTGTCCTATCATCAGGTGTCTTCCTAGGGTCATAGGAAATTGTAGCATAAACTCCAGCAAAAATTCCCGATATACAGGCTCCTGGATCCTGAACAGTCTTGCCCATCCCTGACATACGAACAAATGCACTCCACTCGCGTCCGAGTGCATGTATTGCAAAAAATCTTGGATCAGCGCAGCAAGTCCAGTCTGGGTCGCCAATTCCCAATCAAATGAAGGTGCTATGTCGATCTCCTTAGTGAGCAGCAGACTCAGATTGGTGACATATCGTGCCCGGGTTGCATCGTTTAGAGTTTGCGGAAATTGTAAGAAACGGTGATCGGTCACGTCCTCGGGTGGGTTGGTCCTTTGAGTTCTTCGGTCCATAATTTGCACAAATAAATACCAACACAAAACCAAACAAAATATTCACAGCATTAACAATTTTAGACTAAAATAGTGGTCCTGGTCATGGTCTCTACGCTGGGCGTACATCCAATATACGCTAGGTGTACGTCCAGATTCACGAAGGTGCCTTCTGCTCGCTCAAAGGGCATAAACTTCAACAAAATACACAGGGCAGTCAATAACCACGAGAAAGTCAAAATGCGGGACCAAACCTAGGCGTATGTCCAAGAATGCGTATCAACCCCTGTTCGTTCTTTGTCTATCCATGATTAGCAAACATTACACAGGGAAACTTCATAGGGGCAGTCAAAAATCAAAGAGTCTATAGGGCGTACGCTAGGCGTCCGTCCACAAACTCAAATCGATGGTAATTGGATGGGATTAAGACCAAACTAGGTCCTAGGGTTTAGTCTATTGACCTAAATCGGCCTTATTTATGCCATAATCAAACATACAACTGTGAAATCGGCCCCCATTCAAGAAATAGATGAACCCTAGAATTCGAACAAAGGCAATATGCAGCTAATTTCACTGATTTAAACACAAATCAAAGACATAGAGTATCCGAACAACATACCTTTGTGTTGATTCTACAAGAAAAGAAGAACAATCGGAGATTTTTGGGAGAACTTGTCGTCACAGCGTATGTGGCGAAGGAAGAGAAATTGAAAGAATAACAAAAAAGTCAAAGGGTTAAATGATAAAACCTGTCGTCGATTTACGCTGGGCGTACCTCCAACTCCGGAAAGAAGCATCCGCGATCAATGGTTCATTACGCTTGGCGTAAATTAAAATTACGCTGGGCGTAATTTTAACTGAAGTATTTCCTTTTCCTTATTTGAAATTCCTTTTTCCAACTAATTAATTTGGGGACTTATAATTATTATTATTATTATTATTATTATTATTATTATTATTATTATTATTATTTCTCTTTTAATTGCTTCAACAACAACCATGACTTTCCGATGAGTGACATTAAAAAAAAAATGAGACGTCACGATCACTTGTCTTTGTCGAGATCAAACAACAACGGTTGATTAAAACCCTTGCACGCAAGAAATGGTTTGTGATAACAACCACTTTCGGGACCCGTTAGAATATTTCCTTTGTTTTCTTTGCACCTTTAGCTAAAAGTAGAACAAGAAGTGACCTAAGTAGTCAAGAACAGCAAGAGCTCGGTCTTCCACTTAACCACCACAATATGCCTTGCTATACTACGCCTCATGGATTGAGTTGGACAAATCAACAAAGTAGTAGGCTAAGCAGGTCAAGAATTCCCTAATCGCTTGCATTCTCGAAACCCATGCAAAAAGTAAAACTAAGCAATGTGTATGATCCCAAATTCCTGCAATTAACAACAAGACCCTTCCCGACAAGTAAAATGATATCATCGAAAATAAAACTAAAAGAAAAATAAAAACTAACTAAACTAACTATAAACAAATAACGAATAATCAAATAAACTAAATTAATTACAAGCCGTTCCCCGGCAACGGCACCAAAAACTTGATGTGCACGAAAGTACTCACTAATTTTAATATTTATAACCTAACAAACTTAGACTAACTATGCACTTATAGGCAGTGTACTTAGTCAGATTACAATATAGCTTAGGTAAGTCGGGTGTCGATCACAGGGAACGGTGGTCAATTAATTTAAAATATTTGATTATAGGTTACAGGACACACGAAAGGAATAAAGAAAGGGTTATTGAATCTCAAACGAACAATTAATTAACAACTCTCGATAAACTAACAGGAAAGAAAATCTCTTCAGGTACTTTGGTTTAGATAAATTACACCTTAAAAACATAGACAATTGCATACACAAATTCATTTATTCATGTTCACCGATTCCTAAAATGATTAGATTCGCGTTCACTATAACTAATCCTTTAGCAAACAAGTCAATTCAAACAGTGATCAGTTGATTAAACTAACATGCTTCCTAGTGTTTAGTTCGTATCAAGCAAGACTTGTAAATATAGTTAATCAAATTGGTCGTTCAATTAACCTCTTGTTGATAGTCATCAAACAAGGCTCACACATTAACTTACGTATTCCCAAGTTAATCCTAGTTTCACATTCGTTATTCCTAGACTTATAATCTTGATGGTCATCAAAATCATAAGAGACAAGAAATCAAGCAGATGTTCATACAACTCAATTTACTTAATAATTAACAGCAAATAATTATCATTAACACGTAAGGATCTTTTAACAAGCTTGGCAAGATAAATTAAACATAAACAAACAATTCAATATAGCAATTGGTCGAATAATCAAGGTTTCATTCAATCATAAACGCAAAGTAAAAGGTTTTTACACCTAAATCAGAAACTAAACACATAATAGTATCACAATGGAATGCTAAACATGGTCACGTTAACAACCCATATGATTACCGACATGTATCCGCTCTCCAATCCTTCCGATCTCCGCTCCTGTTAGCTTAACGGCCTTCCGGCCGCCTTCTAGACCCTCAAAACAGCTTAACAGAAGTTAATTATCGACTAAATTAGGTTTGAAGTCGAATCCCCCCTCTGGTTAGCTGATAATCGCTTTTTATAACCCTTGTAACCGACTTACGTACGCTGGACGTAAGTCGGATTACGCTGGGCGTACTCAGGATAAAGCGCGATGAGGAAATCCAGATGCAAGCAGTTACACTGGGCGTAACCATATATTACGCTGGGCGTAACTCGTATTTGGCTATTACGCTTGGCGTTCTAGTTAATTACGCTGGGCGTAATCGGCTCCTCCAACATTTTCCTATCCTTTAGCCTCTAAGCCCTAGTTCTGCTCCAGTCTTTTCTTTTGTGCTCTATCGACAACAAATAGCTGCAAATCATAATTCAAAGCATTATGAGTACTTTTTAGTTCTAAAAGAGAATAATAAAGGCTAAAATATTAAGATATAATGTATAAAAATATATATAAAAATACACATATCAAAATACCCCACACTTAGCCTTTGCTTTCCCCCAAGCAAATTTACTTTTATTTTACCAATATCGCACTAAACAATCCATTTTAAACTCATCCATTATGTCAAAACCGCAACGCATGCATTTGTCTCTAAAATTTCCCTAAAGTACCCCCCATACTTTAAATACTCACAATCTTCATAAACACTCGCCCACTTCTTTCGAATAATGCTCATTTTATGCATCCCTCCGAATCCATCCGCAGAAAACCTCCTAACCTCAAGGTGTTTTTGGTTGAGCAACCCAAGCATACATAATCTAGAATTAAAATTTACGATACCACTATGGAGCTCTTTTGAATTCTTCACTTCCTTGATAATTTGATCTTTGATTTCTTTGAATTCACCACCTTGTTTGATTTGATTTCTAGTATCTTCAATTTTTGAACTCTTGGAATTTTGATCTTTTGATCTTCACTTTAGTTGCTCCAAAATTCTTCAAACTTTTCTTGTAATTCTCTCTTTTTTTTACATGTACCTCACTTTTTCACTCAAAATCCTACATGCTTAAGCAGAGGCACTCAACCTCAACCTTTATTGGCTAACGATAATAATTTTCCTGGATACATTTCTGGTACACGATGCTAAACATATTGCATCCCTCAAACTAAGCGAGGTTGTGTTTTTGTTCCATGATTTCACTAAAATAAGGGAGGCCACAAATGCACTATAACGTGTATTGGCTCAACTAAACATTTGAGTCTCATCAGATCATCTCATACAATATTAGCACAAATTTTAAATTATCACTAGATTTTTCTAAATTAAACTATTATTTCAAGTTTTTAAATTTTAAAATTTCCCTAAATCTAGCAATTTCCAAACTATTATTTCATTTTTTTAATAATTTACTTTTACCAACCCCCTACCCCACACTTATTTCATACAATGCCCTCATTGTATGCATAAAACTAATTAAGCACATAAAAAGGGAGAAAAAGGAACAGACTCCCCTGGGGTAGTTGTGGCGAGATCGAATGGGGCTGCTACAAGTTGCTTCAAATATTGCTAAAAGACTGAAAACTGGAACTGCTGCTTCTGAATTTGCCGATAAATACAATCAAGAATGCCGACTTCGAAAATGTGGTGCAAAAGATTGCAAACAAATGCAATGTATAGTAACCATGACGTGGGAAAGTGTCGACCACGTCGTCTCGTCAAGAATGACAGCCTCTTCTCGCGATGAAAACTCCCCCTCAACATAGGAAAGTGTCAACCATGTCGTGGCAGCCGAGATGATACTTTTTCCTTGCGTCAAAATAAAACTCTATGGTGTGGGAACAACTCATCCATACCATAAGAGTTAAAAATAAAATGCCACTCTTCTAAATAATCGCTCATGAAATCAATATGCACCCCACACTTATGACAAATTGTGGGTCTTCACTATAATCTTCGAACTCTCACACGGCTCTCTCTAGCAACAGTCAGACCTAGCTGCTGAACTTACTGCCAGCTTTCTAAAGGCGAAAATTCTGCAAAGATCTAAACAACCAAAGAGCATCAACATGGAAAACAAAAGCAAAACACCCTAAATTAAACTTAATTACATACCAAATAAAAATACTAATACTAAGCAACACAAACATAAACAAAAAATAACACAAAAATAAAAAGGATAACTAAATCACTCGTCATCCCCGTCATCATGCTGTTGTGTCCCAGAAGTACCGGCTCCATCAGGTCGTGACTGGAATGCTGGAGGGAAAGGAACCGAGTACTGAAAACCCCGGTGGGCAAAGAATGAGGTCAACGCATCCCCACACCACTGTTGTTGTCTCTCCACGTGTGCAACGCGCTCCCCCAGGCTCTGAAATCCTTCGTCCATGCGCTGAGCCAAAAAATGTATATCAATCTTCGGCTCAGGTCCCTACTGCGCTCCCCGAGGAGCAGGTCTACGCCGCTGGACTCGTCTCGGCTGTGGCTCGACTGCACCCTCCTCGTCTGCCACGTCATCTGGTCATACCCGCAAGACACCATCTCTGCCCTGCTCAAGTACACGCATCGACTCTAATAACTAAAGGCTCATCGGCCTCATATCATGTAGCACCATCGATCTCGTAATCTCACGCGTCAACAACTGATATGATCGAGCTAATCGCGTGATAAAATGCCCCCCACAAATTGGGCTATCCTCCCGAAGCTCCGTGGCCCTCCTACCCAAATATGCGGCTAAAGCAACTGGAAGGTTCAGGTGCCTCCCTGGAGTAACAAGTGCCCATAAGAAATACAAGTCTGTCGAAGGCACTCTCTCACTGTTCTTATGGTGCGTGAGAGATATGGAAATCAAACGGTGCAACAGTCTGTATGTAGTAGACCGAATCATCCTCCCCCGTGCAGTAGATGGTGTATATACTCCCCCTGTAATCTCGGCCCAAAAAGTGTTTTCGTTATAGTCATCTGGTCGGCCCGTGAGACAATCAGCAAGGAATGCTGGGAAGTGGACACTCCTCGTCTCGTCTGCTTTGTATATCCCAACTCGAGTGGCGAGCTCAATCACGTTGTACTCCCGACTCACACCACCCAGTCTGAAGCAAAAGGTTGTCCTATCATCAGGTGTCTTCCTAGGGTCATAGGAAATTTTAGCATAAACTCCAGCAAAAATTCCCGATATACAGGCTCCTGGATCCTGAACAGTCTTGCCCATCCCTGACATACGAACAAATGCACTCCACTCGCGTCCGAGTGCGTGTATTGCAAAAAATCCTGGATCAGCGCAGCAAGTCCAGTCTGGGTCGCCAATTCCCAATCAAATGAAGGTGCTATGTCGATCTCCTTAGTGAGCAGCAGACTCAGATTGGTGACATATCGTGCCCGGGTTGCATCGTTTAGAGTTTGCGGAAATTGTAAGAAACGGTGATCGGTCACGTCCTCGGGTGGGTTGGTCCTTTGAGTTCTTCGGTCCATAATTTGCACAAATAAATACCAACACAAAACCAAACAAAATATTCACAGCATTAACAATTTTAGACTAAAATAGTGGTCCTGGTCATGGTCTCTACGCTGGGCGTACATCCAATATACGCTAGGTGTACGTCCAGATTCACGAAGGTGCCTTCTGCTCGCTCAAAGGGCATAAACTTCAACAAAATACACAGGGCAGTCAATAACCACGAGAAAGTCAAAATGCGGGACCAAACCTAGGCGTATGTCCAAGAATGCGTATCAACCCCTGTTCGTTCTTTGTCTATCCATGATTAGCAAACATTACACAGGGAAACTTCATAGGGGCAGTCAAAAATCAAAGAGTCTATAGGGCGTACGCTAGGCGTCCGTCCACAAACTCAAATCGATGGTAATTGGATGGGATTAAGACCAAACTAGGTCCTAGGGTTTAGTCTATTGACCTAAATCGGCCTTATTTATGCCATAATCAAACATACAACTGTGAAATCGGCCCCCATTCAAGAAATAGATGAACCCTAGAATTCGAACAAAGGCAATATGCAGCTAATTTCACTGATTTAAACACAAATCAAAGACATAGAGTATCCGAACAACATACCTTTGTGTTGATTCTACAAGAAAAGAAGAACAATCGGAGATTTTTGGGAGAACTTGTCGTCACAGCGTATGTGGCGAAGGAAGAGAAATTGAAAGAATAATAAAAAAGTCAAAGGGTTAAATGATAAAACCTGTCGTCGATTTACGCTGGGCGTACCTCCAACTCCGGAAAGAAGCATCCGCGATCAATGGTTCATTACGCTTGGCGTAAATTAAAATTACGCTGGGCGTAATTTTAACTGAAGTATTTCCTTTTCCTTATTTGAAATTCCTTTTTCCAACTAATTAATTTGGGGACTTATAATTATTATTATTATTATTATTATTATTATTATTATTATTATTATTATTATTATTATTATTATTTCTCTTTTAATTGCTTCAACAACAACCATGACTTTCCGATGAGTGACATTAAAAAAAAATGAGACGTCACGATCACTTGTCTTTGTCGAGATCAAACAACAACGGTTGATTAAAACCCTTGCACGCAAGAAATGGTTTGTGATAACAACCACTTTCGGGACCCGTTAGAATATTTCCTTTGTTTTCTTTGCACCTTTAGCTAAAAGTAGAACAAGAAGTGACCTAAGTAGTCAAGAACAGCAAGAGCTCGGTCTTCCACTTAACCACCACAATATGCCTTGCTATACTACGCCTCATGGATTGAGTTGGACAAATCAACAAAGTAGTAGGCTAAGCAGGTCAAGAATTCCCTAATCGCTTGCATTCTCGAAACCCATGCAAAAAGTAAAACTAAGCAATGTGTATGATCCCAAATTCCTGCAATTAACAACAAGACCCTTCCCGACAAGTAAAATGATATCATCGAAAATAAAACTAAAAGAAAAATAAAAACTAACTAAACTAACTATAAACAAATAACGAATAATCAAATAAACTAAATTAATTACAAGCCGTTCCCCGGCAACGGCACCAAAAACTTGATGTGCACGAAAGTACTCACTAATTTTAATATTTATAACCTAACAAACTTAGACTAACTATGCACTTATAGGCAGTGTACTTAGTCAGATTACAATATAGCTTAGGTAAGTCGGGTGTCGATCACAGGGAACGGTGGTCAATTAATTTAAAATATTTGATTATAGGTTACAGGACACACGAAAGGAATAAAGAAAGGGTTATTGAATCTCAAACGAACAATTAATTAACAACTCTCGATAAACTAACAGGAAAGAAAATCTCTTCAGGTACTTTGGTTTAGATAAATTACACCTTAAAAACATAGACAATTGCATACACAAATTCATTTATTCATGTTCACCGATTCCTAAAATGATTAGATTCGCGTTCACTATAACTAATCCTTTAGCAAACAAGTCAATTCAAACAGTGATCAGTTGATTAAACTAACATGCTTCCTAGTGTTTAGTTCGTATCAAGCAAGACTTGTAAATATAGTTAATCAAATTGGTCGTTCAATTAACCTCTTGTTGATAGTCATCAAACAAGGCTCACACATTAACTTACGTATTCCCAAGTTAATCCTAGTTTCACATTCGTTATTCCTAGACTTATAATCTTGATGGTCATCAAAATCATAAGAGACAAGAAATCAAGCAGATGTTCATACAACTCAATTTACTTAATAATTAACAGCAAATAATTATCATTAACACGTAAGGATCTTTTAACAAGCTTGGCAAGATAAATTAAACATAAACAAACAATTCAATATAGCAATTGGTCGAATAATCAAGGTTTCATTCAATCATAAACGCAAAGTAAAAGGTTTTTACACCTAAATCAGGAACTAAACACATAATGGTATCACAATGGAATGCTAAACATGGTCACGTTAACAACCCATATGATTACCGACATGTATCTGCTCTCCAATCCTTCTGATCTCCGCTCCTGTTAGCTTAACGGCCTTCCGGCCGCCTTCTAGACCCTCAAAACGGATTAACAGAAGTTAATTATCGACTAAATTAGGTTAGAAGTCGAATCCACCCTCTAGTTAGCTGATAATCGCTTTTTATAACCCTTGTAACCGACTTACGTACGCTGGGCGTAAGTCGGATTACGCTGGGCGTACTGAGGATTAATGCGCGATGAGGAAATCCAGATGCAAGTAGTTACGTTGGGCGTAACCATATATTACGCTGGGCGTAACTCGTATTTGTCTATTACGCTTGGCGTTGTAGTTAATTACGCTGGGCGTAATCGGCTCCTCCAACATTTTCCTTTCCTTTAGCCTCTAAGCCCTAATTCCGATCTAGTCTTTTCTTTTGTACTCTATCGTCAACGAATAGCTGCAAATCATAATTCAAAGCATTATGAGTACTTTTTAGTTCTAAAAGAGAATAATAAAGGCTAAAATATTAATATATAATGTATAAAAATATATATATAAATACACATATCAGTAGGGAACATATGGGTTCGGTTTACACGACTAGACTTATCCGGATGATAGGGGGTTCACTTGCACTCCTGGGTAACCTGGTCCCGAAGTTCATGGCAGGACTCGTACCTAGTCCATCCGTCATTAACTTGCGCATATAGGTCGTATGTACTTACGGTTAGCAAGACAGTTGGATGGGTGACTCTGCCCCAAGTCCAAAACCAGACAAGGAACAGGAAATAGGGCGGAATCACATATCCAATGTCCGTAGAATCTTAATTATACATTATCCTCGCGTATATACTTAGTAGTGATAGACTAACCGTATTCATCCCAAGCTTCTGTGCTTGAATTTTATCTGTTGCATGAAGGGTCTCCTGGAAATACTTGTGGTAAGGTTTCGGAAGGTATAATACTCCTCTGGTGAGTGTTTTGGGGTTTCACAGCGAGAGATGACCCGGAGGTCCGTGTCGGATCTGTATTTACGAGAGACGAAGGTTTCAATATTCGATGGGTTAGGTGAAGGGTCCTTTCGTAGCCGTTAAATCGGGAAGGTGAGGACTATACCAATCGAAATTAAATGATGAAAACAATATCTTTTTAACTATGAGGCTTAAAAAGGTGAGATGATAGTGAGTCTTGAATAAGAGTTTATACGTCGGGAGTTATTTATCTTAGTTCCGAGTTTATCGTGTTCCGGTTGTTTATGGTGTTCTGAAAATAGTTCATAACAAGAGTCTATATATGATAAACTTATGAACTGTTGTAGTATTTCTCCCAAAGAAATAGTACGCATGTCCCTTTTATTTGTATGATTTTAGCATATTTAGTTTTTAGGGGAAGGTTTTAAGCCTGATGTAGGTCCACACCACATCATTGCGAGGAAAGTTTGGACCACAAATAAATCTCTTGACTAGTGTAATCACTAACTCGTGGGGTCGGGCCTACACATGGAGGGGAGTAACACCAACGCATGCTCATAGACCTAATCTACAAGGTCTTGTTAGTAAAATGAACTCTGCTTACGCTAATACGTCCCCAAATGTCGAATTGTTGTTGATGATGTCGACTCCATCCCTCGATCAATGTTGTCCAGGCTATGTGAGGAGAGTTGTCGACCTCTGGCTCTACCTCCGACTCTTATCCTCATCACTCACTAACTCTCCTGGTTCGGAAAGTAGGGGTTTCCTGGTATGTAAGATTTTGTCGTGCTGTCCGTGCGAGAATAGGGGTGGGAGAGGTAATTAATAGGCGTCTAATCCTATAATTAATTACTTATAGGGGTGATCCTTATAACTCACGTCTATAATCACATAGTGCATACCAGTTATACATAATCTAAGATAAAATAGACCTTCGAATAAATGACTATACTCTAAGTCCACAACCAGACAAGGAACAGGAAGTAGAGCAATAGTCATAGATTTTGAGTCTATAATATCTTTAATTATGTATAACCTTAGCATATGCACGTGGTCGTTATAGGCCTACTAATAGGGGTCTTTAGTTTTCACATAAGTTAGTTATAGTACTACAAAATACTCCTATAGTATTTTAATGTTTGTCTTATGTTTTAAATGTTTCTTCGTAGATAGAATTGGTAAGTTTTTAGACTTGTTGCAACGCCACAACCATTCTTGGGCATATGCTAATCACTTCTGGGTCAGACATAGTTGACCAGTCTATATCATTCCCAGACCTGACTATACATCCCCAAGCCTACTTGTGCCATTCAACAATCATTACTTTTTTTTTGTTCTAGAATTATGCTGACCTTAGTATGTATGCATGCATGTATACTTTTAACAAGAAACTATTTATTTCTAAAAGTATAGTTATTTGAAAATGTTAAATCAGAGACCTTAGTCCCAATGCATTTATAGTTTGTATATCTTATGTGGTTCGATATACTTAGTTCACTATAAATAATGCCCTGATACAAATCTGTCACACCCCCAAACCAAGGATGGCGGAAACGTCCGGGGGTGGAGGACTTCATGTATAGTATCACAACAACGATTATAATAGTGCTCAAAGTAAATACAACCATCATAAATATAATTGAAAAAGTTACACCAAAGTATATGTTTACAGTTTTCAAATCAATTGCATTATGATGACAAAATGAACTGTTTGACGATTTATCGTCCCATCCTCAAAATGCTGTTGGTTTTCCTGTTTCACTGATTTCCTGAGAATACAATTAGTTTTGAAAAAATGTCAACAATTAAGTTGGTAAGTTCATAAGAGTTTTCTTTGAGAAAGAAACCATTTTCCTTGTAAAAGCGACAAAGTATGTTTCCAGAAAATCCAATATTTTCTTTATTAAGCGTGAAATGAATTCTTCTATGTTATGCGATAATGAACCCTGGAAGGACCCCTAGATTCCTTCTATAATCACTCAGCGTATATAAGTTATATAAAAATTAAGTTAAATAAACCGTTGAATATAATGGGTCTGCCCTAGGTCCACAACCAAACAAGGAACAAGAGATAAGGCGAGCCCACCAATTCTAAGTCGATTGTGACTAGATTCTTATATAACTCTAGCATATACACTTAGCAATTATAGCTGAAACCTAACAATTCTAGATGAAATGTAGTTTTAATAGAAATATGCTTCCAAAGAAAACCCAATATTTTCTTAATTAAGTGTGAAATGAATGCTTCTATGTTATGCGATAATGAACCCTAGAAAGACCCGTAGATTCCTTCTATAATCACCCAGTGTATATAAGTTATATAAAAATTTAGTTAGATAAACCGTTGAATATAATGGGTCTGCCCTAGGTCCACAACCAGACAAGGAACAGGAGATAAGGCAGACCCACCAATTCTAAGTCGATTGTGACTAGATTCTTATATAACTCTAGCATATACACTTAGCAATTATAGCTGAAACCTAACAATTCTAGATGAAATGTAGTTTTAATAGAAATATGTTCGAAAGAAAATCCAATATTTTCCTTATAAAATTTAGGTAGTCCTAAATCCCATGAGTGAAAATAAACAAGTATTTTTCGATACTTAAAGATATAAATGTGATTTTAGATCGGCATAAAACCCTTTTTGATATAAAAGTGTACAAGTATTTTTCCACACTAAAAGTAATTCCTGTGAGTTAAATCAACATAACTCGCTAATTTAAAAGTAGAACCCGTAAATCTTATTATTTGTTAATACCACATGTGAGTTATTATAACCATACTATGACGGCCTCGTAATACGACGTTCTTCAGGCGTCGCACGTTAAATGACACTTGTCACCTCAGACCTGCCGGTCTAGCTGTTGCATGCAGCTTTGGTGTGGGTTTGTCAGACCCAATATAGATCTATACACAACTATCACGCTCTCCTTACAAGAGACTCTGGTTATAATTTACAGGACTTTTGACTTTGTTACCATAAAGGTAACACGAAGGGAATGTCTCATAAATTTATTCATTAACAAAGTTACGTGAACTAAACTGAAAACTTTTGGTAAATAAGTTTGAAAAGTAAATGATACATAAACTATACCTATTATAGTTTATCCAAAACGTTTGTAATGTAAAAGAACTCTTTTATGAAAATACATTAGTGCTATGAATCCGTAAACTATGCTTATTATAGCTTAATATATGTGTTCTAAATGAATGAAGAATCTTATCATGGATGACTAAATTTCAATTTATGATGATAAAATAACAAGAAAACACATTCAATATTTAGAACTTATTGTTATACACTTTGCTCAATCAGAATACAAAGTGTTATGAAAGTTATAAGCTGTTAACTAGTTTTTAACCTTTCTGCACTGTTTTAGAAAAATCATACCAAGTCAAAAACTGAATTCGTAAATTTTGAAAGTTCATAAAATGTGTCTAGTTTATTCATAATTTTTATTATGATTTTTGGAAGTGTTTAACTTGTGTTAAAATATCCATATTCACAAATTGGTCCGGATTTGTTCTTGAAATGATAGGTTGTTTTGTAAAAATCGCCATAAATCGTAGAAAAATCGTATGGAGATGTGCAAGTGTTCATTTTAAAGGTATAAACCTGAACTATTTGCATCTAATACAGTTTTGAAAACTAAAATGTTTAAGTTGACCAAAACAGTCCGTGAATGGAGTTAAACTTTCCTGATGAAAGCTGTTGGAAAAGTTTAGTTGTGTTCTTGGTGTTTTAACTTGTATTACCCCCCCCCCCCCTTAAAACTTAAGAAAACATGAAAAGATAGGGGGTATGAACTCACCTTGAGTGATTTCAGTAGATGGATGATGAAGACAGGTAGTGTTCAACTCAAGAACACTTAGATGATGCTTGAAGATTCGAAGATCTAACAACAAATATGACGATATTTGTGTAAGGAACTCATGATTTGAGTGAAGAAGTGTAAGGAAATCAAGTGTGGGAAGAGATTTACTTACCAAGGTAGATGAAGAACTTGAAAATGAGCCTTGAAATCTTGAAATTTAGAGAGAGAAGTGAGAGAGAGTGAGTTTTTGCTTATTGGTGAAGTATGAGTGAATGGGAGGAGAGATAAGGGGTTTTCTACCCTTGAGTCAAAGTGCTTGGCTGGAAAGAGGGGGGAAAGGACAATGAAATGACCAGGTACGGTGGAAAGACAATGGTTGGTCATTGAGTGGGCATGGGTGGTTGCTTGTGTCATAAACTAAAGTGAAGTCAACACTCCACCTCAAGTACTTCACCCACTCTTCTTGGATAAGATTTATACTAAAAAACGTGATTAATTAAGAAATAAGGGGTTTTATATTTTAAAATATGATTTTGGATGAAAATCCCGCGTCAAAATAATTAAAAACGGACTTAAAATGAACTCCTGATCGAAAACCGAGAAGTTGACGCGAAGCTGCGAGGCTTCTCGCATGAAGGAGCTAAGGTGCGAGGGTTCGGTCCCTCCTGGTGCTGGACCTGAAGGCGAAATGGGGCGAAACTGGTCGGAAGCAAAATGGACCGAAGGGTTCGGTTCGTGCGAGGTTCGGGTCCGAGAGGACCTTCAGGTTCGGTCTTTGCGAGGCTCGGTCCGAAAGGCAGGTTCGGTTCTTGGGGCTTTGGCTCAGCAGTTCGGTCCCTTCATGGACCTTCGACCCTAAGAGGGTTTGCCTCTAAAGAGTGGTTTTCGGGTCCTTAAGACTATGTTACTCATTTTTACTCCATTTTAAGCGGTTTTTGACTCGGTTAAGGGTCGGGATGACCCGAAAGACTATAAAAAGTTAAAGGAACTTTCGAGAGAGATTTGGAAGAGATTTAGGAGAGATTTCACATACTTGGAGAGATTTCTCATACTTAGAGAGATTTGGGAGAGATTTCACATACTTGGAGAGATTTCTCATACAGGGAGAGATTTAGGAGAGATTTCACATACTTAGAGAGATTTGGGAGAGATTTCCCATTCTTGGAGAGATTTCTCATACAGAGAGAGATTAGGGAGATATTTCACAGTATTGGAGAGATTTCTCATACAGAGAGAGATTTGGGAGAGATTTCAAATAAAGAGAGATAGAGTGAAAGAGATTGGGAGAGGCTTCTTTTGTGACCTTTTTGAGTGCTTGGCTCCACAATGCAAGGTCCGTAAGCCCCGTTAAGCCATGTTTAAGGATCTTACACACTCCCGATGAGTATGCAACATTGTTTTATCGGTTTGGTTCATTACTTACCACAGTTTTAGGTTAAGGAAGTCTAGATATACGAACTTTTCAATTGATGATTTCTCATTAGAATAGCGAGTTGTATAGTAATTACCTAACGTAAGCCCTAGTACACAATGGTTAATTGAGTTGACCGGTTTTACTTGTTGACTTTAGTTGACTTTGACTTGACCGGAAATTGACGGTTGTCACAGTGGCGTCGGACGTCATTACTGGAATGTTTACATTTATCATTCTGACAATTATTTTATGGCATGCTTATGTTTATGCTTATGATAGATACCTTCTTAGTGAATTCCTTGCCCGCCCTTGTATTTTTTGACTTGGTGTGAGTTGGTCCTTTGTATCTCAGTCTTTTAGTAGGGGTTTCGATATGACCCTTGGAGAGATGGAGTGTCTGTTGCAGGTTTCTGTCGCCAACGAACACGAGATTTCTGCGTCGAGTTTTTTTCGGGATTGTGTTTTGAAGATTTTTGGGGTGCTTTACACGATTGATCGGATCCTTATTCCCATGGGAGATGTGTGTTTTATTGTAGGGATAGACTGACTGAGTAGATTCGGGGCTATGATCGATTGTGAGGGTCAGCGGGTGATAGTTTGAACCCCAAGTGGGGGAGAACTTGTTATTTATGGAGATGGTACCAGATTGGGATCAACTTTTTATTCTGCTGCCAGAGCTCGACAGTATATTCAGCACGGGTGTATGGGTTATCTTGCATATGTGGTTGATGCTTGAGTTGGGAAGCAGGCTTCGGTTTCAGATGTACTTATTTTTATAGTTTTTGTACGATTTGACTGATTTTTCATATATATTGGAACACCTAATCTTTTTTTATCATAGACTAATAAATATTACATATTAAGTTTATTATATTTAACGTTCGTTATGTTTAGTGATTAGCGATCGGTGACAACTTTTTTTGTGATTGTCACGTCTTCAAGCTTCATCAAAACACTCAAATAAGCCCTGGTGTCCTCTTAACAATTGCCCGGGTTTTTAGTTTTCATATTTTTGCGATTAATTCCTCCAAACTTCGAACTTCACTTCTACATTTCCTTAGGCTTTAAAACCACCAATCTTAGTATGGGAAATGCATAATCAGAACTAGGGAGTTACAATTAAAAAACTCCAAAACGTGAAACCTCAAATAAATAATTTGGTAAGTGCATTTGCCAAAATGCCCAAATCATGAATCATGCAAGTGTTACAAAAAGTAGCCATGTTTATTTCTTACTGCAAACTAAAACGTACTTTTCCTAGTTTTTCCCTTATATAACTTTTCGTTGTGCACATGTTAGAGGTCATCTAAGTGACTCTTCATCCTATGGAGACTTAAACTAATTCTAATGACATTTATATAGTATGTTGTTGTATATGTATTCTCTTATATAGCATTTGATATGTGAGACTGGATTGAACAATACTTGAGAGGACTTGTCATTTGGAAAATCTAGAATGTGACAGAACACGATGTAAAATTACCATGTTATCCTCACAAGTTCTACATAATATATATATATATATATATATATATATATATATATATATATATATATATATATATATATATATTCATTAACCTCAATCTCCATAGCATCATACGATAGACATGTTTGATACCTCCACATCTTCATCCCACTTAATCACTTCTACATTCCTCCATGAAAGAAGTGATCAACCACAAATCAACATTTTACGGTTCTACCAAAGTGTTTAAGGGCGTGTTCGATAAAACTAATTGAAAGTTTGTAGCTAGAAGCTCTAACTTTTATTTGTATATGATTGTTCAACGAAAATAATCGGAAGCTTTTAAAACATGTAAAAATACGTATCTAAAATACATCATTATTTTTAAGGAAGGGTAATTAAGTCAAATTATAAAAAAGTTTTTGTTAAACGCTACTTGAAGTAGCTTTTTGTTGTAATTAAAAGCTAAAAGCTCTTACTGCCGAACAAAGCTTTTTTTCGACCTTTTTCTTAATAGCTAAAAGTTAGATGCTTTTAAAAGTTGTGTGTCGAACACACCCTAAAGCTCGTGAACGTATCTCTAATTTTAGGCTCAACTTACATACTCAAAAACTCGATAAGGCTCTGCATATCAAAGATAAGTTAGAACAAAATTCCTTACAAACCCCTTATGTTGTTACTCATTTTAATTAAAGTTTCTATGATCATCGGGAATGATATTCCATATAATAAAATAGCAAGATTCAGAACAAGTCGATTTTGTTTCATGTGGGATTGTTTGACATACAAATGTATGGGAAGAGTAAGATGGGGTTGAGGACTTTAGTTTTGAGTCTATCAGATTAAGGTTTGTACAACCTTATTAAGCACCATTAATGTTGAATATTCAATAGTTATTCAAAAAGAATTTTGTCATATTGGTTGTGTATGTTAGGTTGCGTTTTATTAATTTTAAGCAGATGATAGGAAATGGTATTGATGGAGGAAGATTTGATGTCATCAATCTACGAAAAAAATGTGTTATGAACGAGAAGAGACCATACGAGAGGGCAAGGGTAGATGAGATTTTTGGATGAGATTAAAATTTAAGAAAATAGTCCCATTTGGCATGCTCAACATCCGATCATGTTTTGTACATTCCAAACTCTATTTGAAATAGACTTATTTTGTTTGTTTATGTAAACGCTATAGAGAAATTAAATATTTTGCTAACTTTTGTTCCTACAAATCCTCATATCCAATTAAATAATCCAATTAAATAGGAGGATATTTAATTTCTCAATACTTAAACCTTAGATTATAGTATCATATTTGTCAAATTGATTGAAATTAGATCGTTACTCTCCTACCCCATCCAAACTAACCCTTCTCTTTAGCCTTAAAAAATGGTATCGTATCAATTTATTAAATAAGGTTCAACACCATTAACTAGTCCATTAACTTTTTTTTAATAATTCTTTATGTAGAAAATGCAAACAATAAAAACATTAAAGGTGCAAAAAAGAAAAAAAAATCAAAAGACTAGAATAAAACAAGCACTAGCAACCTAATATCTTTAGGTGTGGCCAACTGTGAGCTTTTTTCTTCCCATTCTTGAATGTCTTACAATTCTCGACATGACTCTTTCCATTCCTCCGTTTTTGCTTCGGATTCAGTGTTTCAGATCTCTTCTGTTCATACATACAACCAACGATAACAAAAAAAAACGTATATATTGAAATTCCACTTCAAGTCCTTTTGCTTCATCAAATTACACAATGAGTCCTTAAACAATAAACATACCTGTAATTCACCACCAGTGCTAATGGGTAGAACATCAGAAGCTACACGCTTGCATTTTGGCTTAGGATTGTTGAAAACCGGGTATGAAGAAATCGGTAATTCCCGTGTCCCTGGAATCGCTGATGCTGTTGTTGATGTGCGTGATGTTCTTCGTGTTTCAATCTCTAAAGAAAGCTGAAATAATCCCCAAAAGAGAAGATAAATTTTCATCTTTGATTATGATCAGAAAAAGAAAATAATATTACCTGAATAAGACGATCTTCAAGGGACTCAATCCTATCTAGCAAATAGCTTTTGTTGTTGACATCCGCAATAGTTTCATTCAATGGAACACATTCGCTGTTCTTTCTCCCAAATTTAAAAATATATCGCCATCTTGATAAATTAGGGTGCTTTCTGATATGCTTCATCTACACATATATAACAAAAAGAATTTCATTAAACTCTCGAATTTAAACAAAAATAGAATTTTGATTTGAGAAATGTGGAAATCAAGCTCACGAAAGAATCCATGCGATCGGGTTTTGAAAGAAGAGGTAGTGCGGAGTGAGACTGCAACTGATCGTCCATTTTTACCATTTTTTTTACAGTCTCGTAGAACTGTTAATACAGATGCATGTGTATCTATTTATAAACTTATGTGCCTTCATATTCGGGAAGTCATACAAGTTTATTTGGAACTGTTAAAAGTAACCCTTTCCCTTTTTTATCTGTTGACTCAACAAAATGCATGGAGTTTTTTATGGCAAAGTTAATTACTCAGTCAAAAGAATTAATCAAAGGTTTATGTGAATTTATTTAGGCACATGCGTTGTTTTAGGGATGTAAAAATAAAAGATAAAAACGTAAAAAGGTAAATCATGTTAAGGATGTTGGAACATGTGGTGTACAAGTTTTAATGCACAAGGTACAAGTTATCATAAAACATGATAACACTAGATTTCAAGAAAAACCCATGAAGCATAAAAGAAAATTAATAAATAATTTGGTACAATAAATGTTAAAAATGATAGGTTTTAATTTTAACCCAAACTGGATCTTGTGACTTCATAGGCTAGAAAGCAAGCAGCATTAGCAGGGACACTTCGTGCCATTGCAGGTCCAAAACCTTTATACAAACCGCTAACTCCTTCGGATTTAAGAATCTTTTTGAAAGCATCAATTGCTCCAGAATATTTAGGGTTCTTATAATCATCGATCTGGATCACACTCTTGACGACATCAGCAGGGTAAACGGAAATCCAAAACGCACCTCCGGCTAACCCTCCGGCCATCATCAGGGAGCCTCTGCCTAACCCGGAAGTATCAGTTCCACCGGCGAGATATTGTTTTAGAGCTTCATAGATACCAAACATGGTGGCGTTTCCAGGGACTTCACGAGCAAATGTGGGAAACATTCCTTTGTATAAACCTCTTACCCCTCCTTCAGACCTTAACACTTGCTTAGCCACGTCCATTGGACCACTGTACTTCAACGCCGCCGTCGCGGCTGCACCACCTTCTGCCACCGACGCACCTGCACCTTGTGCCTGCAATCTAAATTCAAGAAACAGGTTGCGTCATAAACTAACGTGAACTTTGTAGAGCTTCATTTACTCTTTCGTAAACAGACCTGCATTTAATTAACTCAGTTGGGGTTGCCAAGAAGGAGACGGCAAAACCAGCACCGGCTCCGGCGATGGTCTGTTGTTTCACGGTCAATGGTGCACCGGGTTCGGACCTTAAAATGGCCTCCATTTTTCCCCTAACTGAGAACAACACCGCATTGAAGACTGCCACCGTGGCAAGTGGGGCTCCCATACCTTTGTATAGACCTCCTGCACCTTCAGCTGCCAAGGTTTTTTTAACAGCATCAATGGCGCCGGAGTATTGGGGGAGTTGACCCGGTGGTGGAGTCGGTTGACTTTGGAGCTTCACCTTGATGGTATCAAAAGGGTGTCCGACCACCAACTGGGCTACACCTCCTACCGTTCCGGCGGCTAAGTCCTTTGCAACGTCACCCATCTGTAAATTTATCGAATTGGGTAACCAATTTTTGTCCATACAACCTCAAGATTTAAACTTTACCTTTTTGTTCATCAATGTAACACCAAATTGAGATATTTAATGCAAAAAAAAAGAGATTAAGGCGATTGTTCATGGTTCTTGAAATAAAAATCATACCTTTACAGATTATTTGATAAACCCACTCGAGATTGATCGAAGAAAGTTAAAATTGAGCAAATCTTGCTCCTATACCTCGAACGATTCTACCTGAAAGTTATAACGAAAACAATGTTGATAGGCATTCAGAAACAGTGCCCATTCTCGATTCAATCGACACAAGAAAGAGTGAAAAACGTAAAAAGAATGGAAAATACCAAACCGATGTTAGTTATTGGTGAGTTCCCATTAGCTTTTGAGGCATGAATCTTGAAAAGTGGAATCTTTTTTGACGAATATGGAGAGATGATGGTAATAGAAACAGAAGTGGGCAAAAGGGTTTGTGGGGAATTGAAATCTTGAATATTTGAGAACCACAAAGAGGGATATGGACAAGATAGGATTGCGTTGGTGTGAGTTGGAACACACAGACACATATATACGGAAGGAGATGAGAAATGAACCTGTAGAGAATACAGAAGAATTGAGGACCAGATTCACCGATTAATCTCCCTCTCACCAAAAAATTGCTAAATTTTGGCGCAAATGTTTGGTGGGGAGTGGCCATCGAAAGGCAAGCAAACACCAAAGATTCGTCAGAATGTGGCAAACATTGGTGAGTGCGAAATTACCAACTTCTCCACAACAAATTAATATACTAGATATTGTCTTATAGTATTTTAAATTAAAACATTATATTATGTTTTTAACCAAGTCTCATTTTATTAACAGTCATTGTTTGTTTCTCTAATGATCATTAAGATGGCATTCACATCGATTTTAATGTGAACTTTTTGTCTATTTATCTTTGTTACAACTATTTTGGATTGGACATTTTATATAAGTAAAGTAAATAAATCTTTTATTATGAATGCTGACGTGTGATTTGATGGAAAATGGAGATGAAGAAGTAGACAAAAGTATACATAGATGAAGGATATAAATATCATCGCTAACTTTTGAGATGCTATTTCAACCTTGTATAGTTGTATGAAAGTTTTGAGTTTCTACGTCATTGTTGCTTTTGAGATATGCGTGGTTGGTCTTCTAGCTCGCCAAATTAACTAAAACACATAATATATTATATTTCCGTGCGTTGGCGATTTTTTTTTTTTTTCTTTAAGCAATTGCTTTGATTTCGATGATTCAAATTATAGAATATGCGGTTTTGTATGCTTTTGAATAGCTCTCGTATGTTCTCTTCCAATGCACCTGAAATTTTTGCAATAGAATCATAATTATGGATTAATCTCGTTACGGATTACCTAACAGTATAGTCGATATAAAATTTGTATTATAAAAGTATAATTTAGAGCTAAATGCAAAATAGTAGCAACATACTTTTCATTTTATCCTTATTATGTCATTGTACTTTTGTTTGCTTATTATAACATTCTACTTTCAAATAATTTTTTATTTACACATAGTAATTTGACATTGTTGGCCATTACAAACTAGGATGTGAAATTTGTCGATGAAACAGTAATTTGTGAGCATATTTAAATTTATGTGAACATGAATTGGTGATCTTTGGTGAACATGTTTTATTCATGAAAATTTTTTTTTGTATACATTTTATTCAAAGTATAATGTCTTAATAAAAAGAACTAGAAGTACAATGTTGTAATAAGAAAATGAAAGCTTGATGTTATAAATATAAACATTGGTAAAAAATCAAGTTGTCTAAGTAAAAAAATTATTTTGCCATGTCAACAATAAATTACATGTGGACAACCTATATGGAGAATCATGACATAAAACTATTAGGTCATGTGGCATGGGTCCGTAAAGGCACCCGTGGGGATAAGTTAGCAAGGCTTTTGACGCATGAACATCACCCCAAATGGCCATAAACATGGCGTCGCATAAGGCGGGTGACATTAGTGCTATTTATCCAAAGAAAAGTCAGGGAAGGGATGATTCATCCAAATCACAAACCAAGGGGTAGGGGTTGAAAAATCATGTTTGTTCCTTTATTTTCACTTGCAAAACACACACAAATACCAATTCTTTTAGCCTACTTCATTATCTCGTTTGTTTCATCCTCATATACTAGTCTTATCTAATCTTCAAATCCATGAATAATCTACATGAATTGAGAAAAGGGATGAGATAATGGGGTCAGTTTGAAGAACAAGTGATAAAAGGGATGAGAGAATTGTTGATATGAATGTCAGCGATAGGGAAAATGAGGAAGTGGGAACCGATGAGAGGATGGACGAAAATGAGGGGCATCAAGTGTTAGAGATGACCCATGTTCGAGAGAGGGTGACATGGAGGAGGTGACCGACGTTGGAGGTTATGTTAGATTTTGGTGGAGGAGGTGGACGACGTGAAAGAGGTGGTAAATGTCGAAGCCATTCTTTTGATTGGTTTTTGGCTAGGATGGGGAATAAAGGGTTGTTTGAGATTGCTTTTCAAAACAAATCATTGACTTAATGGCTTTTTGGAAAGCTAACAAGTCAAAAAATATGTTTGACAATCTCAAAAGAATTTTTCAAAATGACTTTTCCATTAGTTTTAAAAAACCTTCAAAAATGATATTTGAAAAGTATGTAAAGCTTGACTTTTTAAAACTCTTTTTAATTTTTTAACCATAATAGCTTTAAAAGGAGATTTTAAGTCGAACACTTTTACCTTTTGCAACAACAAAACCTAATCTATATAATTTATTAAAAAACTTATTTTATTATCACCATTAGCCAATGAAGACTTTTGTCCAAATGTATTTTTAGAGTTCAAAAAGCAATCACAAACATGTCTCTAAGTAGTGTTTGGAAAGAAGAGACATAGAAGGTTTATTTTCAGTTTTTTTTTTGTTATAAAATGGTCCCTAAAAATCAAAGAAATTCAAAATATCATAAGGGACAAATACATGGGTATTTTTATCATTTTATAGGCGTTTAACGGTAGAGTGCTAACTGTAACTGACTCAGGGACCACCAATGTAATTTTTTGAAACCATACATGGGCATGTCAAACAATCAAAAAATGAACTAATAGTGAAGATTGGTAAAAACCACAGGTACCAAAACTGTAATTTAATCTAATGAAAATTATTTACTTGGGTGAGGTCTTGGGGGTGTCTTCCACGGCGTCTGGCTTTGCGAAATCTGGAACATTTTAGGGATTTCAAATCCGATCTGCATATTTCCGGTGTAGGAATAATTCGTATCCGCGGTTCACTATGGCGTCATCTCCGTCGTTGACGGAGGAGGAAGAAACCTTCAACTCTTCTTCTGCAGTTAAATTTGGTACCTCTGAGGCCCTTGAACACGTCCAGCAGCTCACTGACGTTGGGGCGATGACTCGCCTTCTCCATGAGTGCATTGCTTACCAGCGTGGCCTTGATCTCCAACTCGAGAATATCCTCTCCCTCCGACCTGATCTTGACAAGCATCTTTCTTTCCTCCAGAAATCCGCCGACGTGCTAGACATTGTCAAATCTGAATCAGATCACATGCTGTCGAATGTCGATTCCACTTGTATTCTCGCCGATCAGGTCTCCGGCAAGGTCCGCGAACTCGACCTTGCTCAATCTCGCGTAAATGAAACCCTCCTCCGCATCGACGCCATTGTAGAGAGGTCCAATTGCATTGACGGCGTTCAGAAGGCGCTGGAGAACGAAGACTTCGAGTCCGCCGCTAATTACGTCCAAACATTTCTTCAAATCGACGCAAAATACAAGGATTCTGGTTCAGATCAGAGGGAGCAGCTCTTCGCTTCCAAGAAACAACTCGAATCAATTGTCAGGCGAAGACTATCGGCGGCCGTCGACCAGAGAGACCACCAAACCGTCCTTCGTTTCATCAGACTTTATTCCCCTCTCTCTCTAGAGGAAGAAGGATTGCAGGTGTACGTCGGTTACTTAAAGAAGGTGATATCCTTGAGATCCAAACTTGAATTTGAGCAGTTAGTGGAACTCATGGAGCAGAATCAGAGCCAGGTAAATTTCGTTGCCTGTTTAACCAATTTATTTAAAGACATCGTGCTAGCAATCGAAGAGAATGAAGAGATATTGAGAAGTCTCTGCGGAGAAGATGGCATTGTCTATGCAATCTGCGAGCTCCAAGAAGAGTGTGATTCCAGGGGTTCTCTGATCTTAAAAAAGTACATGGAGTTTCGCAAGCTGTCTAAACTGACATCTGAAATCAATTCTTACAAGAACGAATTGCTATCTGCCGGGGAAGAAGGGCCAGACCCCAGGGAAATAGAGCTGTATCTGGAAGAAATATTGTCACTCACACAACTAGGTGAGGACTACACCGAGTACATGGTTTCAAAGATAAAGGGCCTAAGCCAAGTCGATCCAGAATTAACACCAAGAGCCACCAAAGCTTTCAGGAGTGGGAATTTTAGCAAAGTTATTCAAGACATAACCAGTTATTACGTGATCTTGGAAGGATTCTTCATGGTTGAAAATGTCAGAAAAGCTATCAAGATCGATGAGCATGTAATGGACAGCCTCACAACTTCCATGGTTGATGATGTGTTCTATGTTCTTCAGAGTTGCTGTCGCAGATCCATATCCACATCCAATATCAATTCTGTCATTGCAGCTTTAAGCAGTGCTGTAAGTTTGCTTGGTGGTGAGTATAATGACGCTTTGCAGCAGAAAATGAGGGAGCCTAACCTTGGAGGAAAGCTGTTTTTAGGTGGTGTTGGAGTGCAAAAGACAGGAATTGATATTTCTACTGCCTTAAATAACATGGACGTGAGCAGTGAGTATGCCCTGAAACTACGACACGAGATCGAAGAGCAATGTGCTGAGGTAACTAACTAGTAACAACTCATCATCCAAATGTATATGAATATTCACCTTTATGTATTTACTTTATGAAAACAGGTTATATACATTTATTGTTATGATTGACAGGTATTCCCTGGAGCTGGTGAGAGAGAAAGAATAAAGTCATGTCTATCAGAATTAGGAGAAATGAGCAACGGATTCAAAAAAACCCTAATTTCGGGTCTAGAACATCTGGTAGGAACCGTGACCCACCGGATCCGCCCAGTTTTAGACACTGTAGCAACCGTATCCTACGACCTCTCTGAAACAGAATACGCGGAAAACGAGGTAAACGACCCATGGGTCCAACGGCTTCTCCATGCGGTTGAATCCAACACATCCTGGTTCCAACCGCTCATGACTGTCAACATCTATGACTCTTTTGTCCATTTAGTGATTGATTTTATTGTAAAAAGACTTGAACTTATCATGATGCAAAAGAGATTCAGTCAACTTGGAGGTTTGCAGCTTGACCGGGATGTGCGGGCCCTGGTGAGTCATTTCTCTGGGATGACTCAGAGAACTGTGAGGGATAAGTTTGCGAGGCTGACTCAGATGGCCACCATTTTGAATTTGGAGAAGGTTTCGGAGATTTTGGAGTTTTGGGGGGAGAATTCGGGGCCTATGACTTGGAGGTTGACTCCTGCTGAGGTTAGGAGGGTTTTGGGGATGAGACTTGATTTTAAACCCGAGGCTATTGCTGCTTTAAAGTTGTAATGTATCTATCTATCTGACGTGTATTTTTTGAAAAGTAAAATTGGATCTCTTTCTATTGCTTCTTATCTTCATTTGTTTACGTGATTCATCTTTTTTGGTTAAAAAAAGAACTCATTAAATACAACTAGTAAAAAATTACATGTAGCTTTTAAGAAATGCCAGTGAACTAAATAAATGTGGTGGTAAATATAACAAGCTTTTATTTTTGTTTTACGAGACCATTGTAATTAGAGTTGGGAGTAGTAGGTTTTTGTGGTTACGTTTTATAAAATTAAAAATAAAACAAAATAGAAGGCTTACATAAGTTCCAAAATTAATTACCAGAATATCTTACATCAATCACATGCTCATTATTATGACTTACAAAAAACAACCTAATCATAGCCTTAAACTCTTAAAACAAAAACAAACAGGGTGATTGAACATTTCAACATTATAACTATAACTAAATCCTTATCTAACAAAAACTCATAATTTTATTATCATCCCTCAACGCATGTTGCCCTCACGCAACACATCAATCATGTCATATATCTTCTTATCTGCTTTTCCTTGTATCTGCATTTCAAAAATTACACTTTTTCTTTTAGCAATTAACATTAGTTTAAAGGTATGAAGATAATTTAAAAAAAAAAAAAAAAAAAAAGAAGCACCTTCTTAGCGAGAAAAAGTGCAGCATCAATAGCACCCTCTGCGTAAATTGATCTCCCACAAACATTGTGCTGAAACTCGAATGAAACTCTACAAATAATAATTAATTATAAATTAAGATTTTTTTCATAGAGAAATATCCAAAATCAATTATTTGATTATAATATGAATAAAAAAAAAAAACAAGCTTACGTTCCATCAGGAGATGTGAGATGATACATATGGAATGCATGTCCATTAAGATGCTCCTCTGGAACACCAACCAATTCAATCTGTTGTTTTGGATCTCGTATCAATTGTACCTGATTTCATTTTGAAAGATAATTCCAAATTAAAATAATAATAATAATAATATGTGCAAAAGACATAAATGCCCTCCTCCTACCTCATCCAAGTCAAAGGAAACCCCAAGTTTCTGGAAACATGAAATGACGGCTTTTGCTGTTCCAGATGTGTCCAACTTTGTCGATTGATGAGACTCCAACACCTGTTTGGTTTCAAAAACAAAAAAAAAAATGATAATTAAAAAATTATTAACGAAATTAAAGTCATATTTGTGAAAAATAAAAAAGAACAAATTTGTACAAAGTTAGAACTTCTTAAATGGGAAAAGCCTCATTAAGTCAAAAAGAAACAGCACCTCTAGTGTATATCCAGAGAATGCTCCAGGAAATTGCTTAGACATTATGTCCATAGCTGCAAGAAATGCGACAACCTAAAAAAATAAAATCAAATGACATTAAACATCCATTTAAAAAAAAAAAAAAAATTGTTCACCTGTTTTCCCATTTGAGGAGATATGACTGCATAAAGCTTTGCTTCCTCCACAGTTTTATACAAAAGATCTCTATCTCCACCAGTAGTTCCCATCACAAAAGGCACTCCAGTTTTGCAATACAACTCAGCATTATCTACATAACATAACATAACATAACATAACATAACATGATGGATGATTCATTAAAAACTAATATGATAATATGTATAGATGATTGATATCATAAAATTAGATATTTACCATTTACAGCATTAGGTACAGTGAAGTCTACAATGATGAGATCAGGGTGTTGTTTGAGTAAAGATGCTAAAGTAGTTTCTCTTTCAGAAGGACCATGAACTTGAATATCTTTCCCTCCAACTTGAATTGTTTTACCAGCATCTTGTTCGATTCCAAATGATGCTGGAACTATATGAAGCCCTGCAGATATTCCTGCTTCAATTACTGCTTGACCCATCTTCCCCATACAACTATTGACCTAAAATAAAAGGAATTAGCTCAAAAAAATAAAATTTGTGTGAAATTGGAATGGGAGTGAAGAAGTACCATAATTGGGAGAGCAAGAGGTTTTGATTGAGCTAAATGTTTGTCATCGAGGCTTTGGATTTGTGTGTTTAGTGTAGCTGATATTGAGAGTGAACACCTTTGTTTTCTGGTAAAATTAGGGAATTTTGATGGTGTTCTACTCCTTGTGAATGATGTGAAATGTTGTTGTTGTTGTCTTCCAAGTAGATTCATGGGGAGTTCAAGAATGAATGCCATTTTGTTTGTGTTTATGCGATTCTGTTTATGAAATAGGATATATCTTTAGCTCCATTAACAAATTAAGTGAAACTTCAAGAGCTCTATAGCATGATGTAATGTTATAGAAACTATAATGTTGGAATAGTACAATTAAAAAACAATTACATTTAGAAACAACAGTTGCTTCATCAAGAGTTCCTAAAAACAAAGCCTTATACATCACATATAAACAGTTGAATTCGCACAAATGACATATGAATCGCACAAAAGTATCAGACAGCAGACCACTACATTGACAATGCCAGACATTGATTAAAAAAAAATTGAAATTTCGTGTACAGTAGAATGGTAAGGAGGTAAGGTCATCAAAGAAATCGACTAAAATCAGGTGTTTATCATCAAACAAGGGTTTAAACTCAAATTAAAACAAACATTCAAAATTTCAGCAAGAAAAGCAGAAAAAAAAATGAGAACTGAGGAGTACCGTCGGGGACGAGGGGAAGAATTCGGCGGAGACGCACTGCAGGGGTCGACGGCGCTGCTTGGTCGACGGAGGCCGGCGATGGTATGTCTGATGGCCGGCGAATGGTGGAGGAAGACGTTGTGGGGCGTGGATGTTGAAAGAGAAAGGTGGAGGCGTGTTTTAGGTTTCGGGCAAAATAGACCTCTTTCAGTCTTTTTGAAGTCTCCAGGCTCGGTAATTTTATCAGTACAATTTCATTAATTTTTAAATTAAGTCATGTCACTAATTATCATCCAAATCAATATAATAAAAATAATTTATTATCTCGAAAAATCATGGTTCCAAAATTAATTAAACTTTTAAATAAGAATGCAAAATTATTAATAAATTGTTTTAAATAAATTATTAGTTAAATAATATTTTTTTAATTATATAAATTATAATCATTGATTTAAATAAATACATACATTATAATACATATTAATTTTATTTTAATTTTTATTTTAATGTTATTAATTTAATGTAATTAAACTGAAAACTTTAAAATTTGAAATGAAGAATTAATAGATTGACAAATGACATAACATTAATTAAAATGCCTAATAGGATGACACATGGTAAAAGGTGAATAAACCTATTCTTTTATAAACGCATTAACAACTAGAGCTGGTAAAAATCGACCCAACCTAAACTCAACCCAAAATTAGCGGGTTGGGTTGGGATTTCCAACCCATTTAACTTTAATGGGTCAACCCGTCTAATCCATTTGATTAAATAGGTTGTGTTGGGTAAAAATTATCAATCCATTTAACTTTAACACACACACACACACACACACACACATATATATATATATATATATATATATATATATATATATATATATATATATAATTTAATATTATTTAAATATTACAATATATTAATCAAAGTATTAATTTGTAAATTATAATGTTACATTATTATTATCTATGTTTAATAAAATTCAATCCTAATTTCCATCATTTTTTTAACGTCGATAATACTGGTCACTCTCCAAATTCATTGTGAAACTAAACATTTTGAATGTTATTTGAACAATTTATTTGTATTTATGAATTAGAATTATGCTTTTTGTTATAATTATGAAGTTTTATTTACATTTTATAATTTAAGTGGTATAATATTTAATTATATAATTTATTTGATTGATTTTAAATGGATTAACCTATTTATTTAATAGGTTAGGTCAAGAATTACATAAACAGATCAACCGAGGACAACCCATTTATCTAAATGGTTGGGTTGGGTTGAAAATATTAATCCATTTAAATAAACATATTAGATTGGGTTGAAATTTTCAACCCAATTATTAAATAGGTTGAACCCGAACTCAACCCTAGTCAACCCATTGCCACCTCTATCAACAACTAAGAGGGATTACTTTTTATCCTCAAAAGTCCTTTTTATAAAATGAGCAAAAGTCAAATGTTGTTTTTAAAAAAATGGTTGGCTTAACTTTTACCTCTAAAAAGACTAAAAATGACATGCATGCATATTTACAATGATTTACTACTTTACTTTACATATGCTATTTTATACTTAACAATTTTTTTACATCAATCTTTCACGAATTCTACTTCATCAAATTCACTAACATTTGTAACTAATTTTACCAATCTTTCACGAATTCTAGTTTATCAAAACAGAAAATCAAAAATAACAATCAATTTCTCTCTATCTGTTAACACAACACACAACATAGGTACATCAAAACAGAAAATCAAAAATTACGCAGAATATTAGCATGTAAGAGAAAATGATGAGCAACGAGCCAATACAAATACAAACAACATATTTCTCGGCAGTTCTTTAGTTAACTAAAAAAAATATTGATCGTCACAAAAAAAATGAGCAGCAAAATCGGAATTGAAAAGTAGAGGGATAGAGAGACAATGGCACGTACACAAATGGTATCCACAACTCAATTACAGCAACAAATCGGACTAGTGAGGTGAAACAGATCAGTAGAAGAAAATTGAACCAGAAAAACCATGGAACAAACAAAGCAATCGGACCAGAAGCTTACCGTGAACGGATAAGGGGGTAGGCGACGCCGACAACGGTTGACAGGGGAGTGGTGCCGATGTCGATGGGAGAAAAAAAACACAATCTGTTGATGGGAACGAGTTGTACAGTGGGTTGGTGTGAATTAATTAGGTTAGTTATGAGGGCAATAATATAATTTACTTTTTGAGGTGTAAAAGTCGTGAAAAGATACAAAAACGTATCTTTTATCCAACAACTTTTTATTGCTTATGTAAAAGTTATTTGAAAATATATTTTCCAATTATCAAACAACTTTTGGGACTTTTTGATTTTGAAGAAGTCAAAAGTTCAAAAATTGTTTAAGAAGGAAAAACAAACACCTCTAATTTATAATTTTTAAAGTATATCTAAAATTAATTATAACTAGAAGATATTCTCGCACATAGTCGAAAACATATATGATTTCTTTTCTTTTGAAATAACATTATTAGCTATAAGTGTAACACTCAAAGTCTGGAAGGCCAAGAAAGGAAAGAAAACCCTAATTTTAAGGGACGACTCGGCGAGTCCAAGGAGGAACTCGGCGAGTCCGAGCGGGATCCGGGTCGAGGAGTAAGTGACCGACTCGGCGAGTCGGCCAAGGGGACTCGGCGAGTCTGGTCTGTACGAGGAAACCCTAAATTCGGGACATGGAGCCTATTTAAACGTCTCATTCTCTCCCCTAGGGTTCCTTTACTGCCTCTTTCACCCAAAACACCAAACCCTAGCCGCCATATCCATTGATTGAGCCAATTGTTGCCTTGAAGAGTGCATTAAAGCTTGGAGAAGGAAGAAGGATCTTGGAGGTGCAAGAAGGGGCCATAGATCTGGGATTGGGAAGATATTTTTGAACATTTGGAGGTAATAAACTAGTTCTTGGACTCTTTTGCACCTAGATCTATATGTGAGTTTTGGGGCTTTTTAGCCATAATGGTATCCATTTGAGTTAGAAGCCAGATCTGAAGTTGCTACTTCGGATCTAAGCATATTATGGTCTTGAGAAGCATAAAGTATCTGCCCTTGAGTTGATTATGGAGCCTCTTTGCCTTAAACACTAGTTTATGGTGTATTTTGCCTATATCTCCTTCTCTACACGGAAAGTTTGCAACTTTACGTGAGGAATAGGCTTGGGAAGGGTAGATCTACAGTTTGGAGTCCATGCATGACTCAAAAGTCCTCTACATGTATGTAGATCTGAATGGACTCGGCGAGTCCTTTGAGTGGACTCGGCGAGTAGTATGAAGATTAGGAGGAACTCGACGAGTGGGATGAACAGCTCATCGAGTCAGATGAAGTTGGGCAGGAACTCGGCGAGTCTGTTGAAGGTTGTCTTGGACTCGGCGAGTCTGTTCTTAGACTCGGTAAGTCAGGTCGCGAAACCCCAAACCCTTCGAGTTGAGACTCGAATCAGTGAGTCGAATGGAGACTCGGTGAATTGGACAGGTCAGGACTCGGAAATCGGTGGACTCGGCGAGTCATGGACTGACTCGGCGAGTCGAGTCGCGAATAGAAGGGCTCTAAACATATGAACTCGACGAGCCAATAGGGTGACTCGGCGAGTAGGGTTGACCTGGAAGGTTGACTTTGACCAGGACTTTGACTTTGACCAGAGTTGACTTGGTTGTCTTTCGGGGGTCAGTTAGACTCAGTGTTGCATTGATATTGGTAGCTCGGGGAGCGAGTGGAGCAGGAGTTCAGAGAGTTTCCAAACAGCAGTTAGTGGGTTCACCAGCCAGTTCAGCCATTGCAGGCGAGTTTCCCTTTTATGTGAATGGGTCTACGGCCATAATGTCGGCCCATGTAGTTATGAGTAGAAGACCCGGGGGTTAGCCCTAGGCACAGTATGCTAGTATGATATTCAGGACGAGGTCAGTGGTAGCGGGCGGGTGCCCAAGGAATGGATTATGTGATAGTTTATACTTGTTGTCTGTATGATACTTGTATGTGCCTGGTAGGGAGGTGAGTGTTGCATTTTAATATGTTCCACCAACAATGGAAAAAAAAAAACTTGATTTCTATGGGAGGTTATGCCTACATGGAATAATTTGAACTTAAAAGTTGACATGAACATTAGAAGAAAACAACGAATCACTTTTTACACTGGAAATCAGCACGTCTAAACTCCATTTACAAAAATATCTCTAAATTTCAATAGACAGTAAGCTTTTAGACAGATTTTTCAAGTTTCTATTTCTAAAATTGAACAAAAGTGTTAGAAATTGAACTGTATATATATAAAGATGTAACCTAGGAAGAGGGTAATTCCTTATCAGGGAGATGTATAAGTGAAAGAGTCATATTCGTTTTTACATTATTTGTACTCTAATAATATTTATACCCTACCATGAAAAAGGATATACAATGGGATACGTGGCATAGTGAGAAAACCACTTGGATAGTAGAATTAGAGAAACACAACAGCATAACTCCTTGCACTGATCAATCCCTTGAACTGACTATCACCAAGTAAGATAAATCCTCAGTTAGCAACCCAATTCCTCCAAGTTTGACCCTAAATAAAAAAAAATAGTGCAAAAATAAAGTCCCTTTGCTAGATCTACAATTGAGCTTTTCACCAAAACGTTTTGCAAGAAACTTGGTCTTCAAGCTCCACACCAAAATATGAGAAACAAGCCTTCAAACGGCCAAGAACAACAAAAGACTCAAAGGGGCTAGGGATTTTGAAATGGAGAGGTTGAAGTGTGAAGTTATCTACAGAAAATCAAAAAGAAAACACATAATTTAATCTTTTTATCAACAATCTGACATGAAAAAAGTGAAGAAAAATAGCGAAACTTTACAATTTACAAAAATCAGAAAATAGATTAACATGAACCAGAAATGATCGGCAAGCATAATCGATGAGGCTGCCTCGAATTAACACGAAAAAATATCAACTATTTTAAAGGATGCATGAAATCAAATTATCGAAATCGATGTGTTAAGAAAGATTGAAATAAAAAATCTGAAAAGAGAAATCAAAGGCTGTGTGAAAAAATCGAAATCCTTTTATTATGAATGGATTATATTGTCACCGTTGAAAAAATTTATAATTGATTAATGGACTACCTCGATTGATGGTGGTGAGATGTCCGATGCGATGATTATTCTAGAAGAATTGCACATCCTTTAGTCTTTTCTCCTGATTTTTCTTTTACTTAGGTTTCTTTCTTTTTCCGCTCCGCCTCTATACGCGATATATCATAGTCTTTTTTTCCTATCCTAACATAATAAGGTATATAAAGTTGGAACCCTAGAAATTTATAGGCCCTGGGTCATCGCCCAAGCTGCCCCACCCATTGGCACGACCTTGACCTCTATCACTCTACCACTGCTACTTCTTCCACCACCACTTCCTAGGCTACCAACTACCATAATCATATAAGATTACTCACTTTGTGAACACACACACACACACATATATATATATATATACATTATATATATATATATATATATATATATATATATAATCATCTATAATTAGGTGTGTATGTATGAACAAGTATAAACATATATTATTATACCTCTCTACCATCAATTTCATTAAATTTCACATAGTATTTTATGGTTTTTTCTATTTTACGGTTTCATTGTCATTTTGACATTGTAACTAAAAGTTAGATGCTTCATCTTATGCACTTTACACTTTCATTCAACTTATAAACCCTTTGTATAAAACCTAATTGAAGCCCTTGAATAGAAGTTTTCAAGGAGAAAAGTAGTATGAACTGATCTAAATTTCACCATCAATATGAGAGTACAAAACATTGTAACTAAAATCCCTTTTTTCCAACATTTACAATTTCATGTTTAAAGTAAATTTTATAATGTTTCTATTCATGCCCTAACCTGAATCGCTACAAATTTCAAAATGACACAATTACTCCTGTTTCTTCGGCTTTTGCTGGGTAACCTAAAATGACCAACATCACCACTTACATTGATTACCATTTTTTATTTTGTTAGATGAATATAAATATGTAATACATGATGCTTAGAAGTTTGTTATTAAGCAATTTGACAGAAACAAAAATTTACAATTGTTACCTCAATAATACAACAATGAAGATTTGACGAGCATAAAATTATTGGGATTCATAAACATCATAATTCTAGTTACGTTGTTAAAATGGAAAACACAAAGAAAAATAAAAAAAATACATAACTTGAAACCAAAACTTAAAAAAACCCTAATGTAGAAGGGATCAAGGAAGAAAACATACAATACTGCAAACTGTGGTCTTTCGATGTCGATGGTTGGTGTATCGGGCAAGAAATCACAAAGGAGGTGAAACCACCTTGAAGTTCCTTTCTATGTTTCCAAAATCTTATAATATCGAAAAATTAGGGCAAGTAAAAGAAGAAAGACGAAAATCAACTGAGTGACCGACAACTGGGGGAGTACGTAAATGTTGCAGCTTACATGGTCTTCTTTTCCACCGATATATGAGAAGGGGAAGCAGATTTGATGATAAGTATGACATTTGGAGACACCTAATGATCGATTATAGAAAAATATGATATTAAATCCACATAAAGGGATATGATTTAAGGTTTAGGAAACCTAATTGAGAAGAGCAAGCAGCTTTGAAGTTACCTGTGAAATTTGGAGACACACTTGAAAGGTTTGCACTCATAAAAAATGTTGTGCTTGGAATTATTCAACTTCAAACCTGAGAAAATTTCAATATGAAGGTGTATCGGTGTTACAAACCAAAGCATAGACAGAGGAATTGAAGTATCATGTTAGTTTAGGGATCTTATAAACCTACGATAATTACAAATGAAACTCGATATACCGCCGACATGACTACCATATTGACGAAGAAAAGGAGAGAAATGGGGGTGGTGATATATAGTGGTTTTGGAGGAGATGCAGTCCACATGGGAGAGGGAAGAGATTTTTTTTGAGGGATTGGAAAATTAGAGGGAGGGAGAGGGATAATGATTTGTGGTTAAAGTCGATCGGAAGAAGATGTGGTGAGCCCAATATTGAAGATTAGTCTCCATGTCCAAAATTATTGTCAACGGTGAGATAAGGATCCGATAGAGAATAAATAATAGATTGGATACAAAAAATTGTAGGAATATGAGAGAAAAATATGGAGGAATGAAAGGAATGAGAAGCTTCTTTGGAAGAAACGAACCTTTGTCCATGAGAATTGATCTAATAAAAAAGAAGACATGTGGGGGAGAAGTCGGGGTAGGAGGTGATTGGGAACAGAAACATTGGAGAGTGATGACAGTGGAGAAGGTAAGATAATGGCGGTGGGAAGCATCAACAAGAAAAATATAGAAGCTATAAACCATCGACCATTGACCATCATTGATCAGGGGTTAAATCTGTCAAAAACCACAAAGTATTATGGCCAAAGTCTGAAGCACTCAAAGAATACTTGACCAGGGGTTCAATTTGCCAAGAGCCACAAAGTATTGTAGCCAAAGTCTGAAGCACTTAAGAATATTGTTCCTAAGATCTATGTAGATTAATATATATATATATATATATATATATATATATATATATATATATATATATATATATATATATATATATAGAGTTAGGTTATTTTGTTTTCACTATCTATTGTGTGCATGTATGATTGATTCTGGACCAATCATTTTAGTTATTTTAAGAAAGTAATTAATGCATATTACATGTTGAAGATATAATGGATATTAATTACATATTCAGCATTTAATATGCATTAATTACTTTTTTAAAATAACTAAAATGATTGGTCCATAATTAATCATACATGCACACAATAGATAATGAAAACATTTGAACCTTAGTTTATATATATATATATATATATATATATATATATATATATATATATATATATATATATATATATATATATATATATTATTTGTTTAAATTTAATATTTACTATAATAAATATTTTTTTGACACATGTCATACTCTAATTCATTTTTCCGCATGTTATTTTGTGGTTATTTTAAACTAATTTTTATCCGCATTTCATTTTATAGTTTTTTTTTTCCATTTTATTAAATTCCACATAGTATTTAAATGTAGTAATTGAAATAAATATGATAATAAATGAATATCAATTTCATTAATAAACTAACCTTCTAATTTGAAAAGTCCTAAATTTAAGCC